>NC_134359.1:287017512-287182512 GCF_048569485.1 Anomaloglossus baeobatrachus | reverse complement strand
CTGCAAAACCTTTTATGCCATCCGAAGGACATTGTATCATCTGAAGCCACCAGTGAGGGTCTGGCTAAAAATCTTCGATTCCATCATTGCCCCAATCCTCCTGTACGGCAGCGAAGTCTGGGGCCCTCACACTTACCCAGATTGGTCAAGGTGGGATTCCAGCCCAACAGAAATATTCCACCTGGAATTCTGTAAGCACCTTCTCCAGGTCCATCGAAGCACCTCCAACAGCGCCTGTCGAGCTGAGCTGGGCAGATTCCCTCTACACCTAGCAGCTCTGAAGAGGTCACTATCATTTCAGGCTCACCTGCAGAGTAGCAATCCAAGCTCCCATCACCACAAAGCTCTGATATATATACGTGGGCCAGATGAACCAGGACCCCGGGCACAGCCCTCCCAAACCCAACTGGACAAAATAACCAATCACAGCAGCCTGACAAGAACCAGAATCAGGAAGATGGTAGACGAGGGCCAGGAGAGGTATGTCAGTGACTGGAGGACCGACATCAACACCTCACAGAAACTGACCACGTACCAGAGACTACAGAGAGACTACAGACTGGCCCCGTATCTGGAGAAAATCCCGGACCCCAGAGACCGCAGGACCCTGAGCCGATATAGACTCAGTGCCCACAGTCTAGCCATCGAATCCGGACGTCACAAGCAGAGCTACAAGCCCAGGGAGGACAGACTGTGCCAACACTGTGACCTGGAGGCCCTGGAGGATGAAACCCACCTCCTGCTACACTGCACCAAGTACTCAGCAGTGAGGGACACTCACTTCAGGAGACTCTCCCATCTCTTCCCGGATTTCAGCTCCATGAAGGAGGAAGAGAAAATATATATCCTGCTGGGGGAAGAAGAGAGCGCAGTGGAGATAGCAGCGCAGTATGTGAGCGAATGTCATAGACTTCCAGAAAGAGAACTATGATAAGTCATGGACTCCCATAGCCCCCCATCCCAGATGTGGCCCCCCCAATCCCCACCCTGGATATGCCCCAACCACCGTTACCACAGTCCCACCGTGGATATGCCCCATCATAAGCCATGGACTTCCATAGCCCCCATCCTAGAAGTGCCCCCACAGTCCCCACCCTGGATGTGCCCCATCCATCCTTCCTACAGTCCCCACCCACCATCCCCACAGCCCCAGCCCCTAATGTACACTTGCTTTGGCAAAACTAATTTGTATTTGGTCCTGCCAATAAAGCTTATTTGATTTGATTTGATTTGATTTGATAGAGAGATAGATAGAGGGATAGATAGATAGATAGATAGATAGAGGGATAGATAGATAGAGGGATAGATAGAGGGATAGATAGATAGAGGGATATATAGAGGGATAGATAGAGGGATAGATAGAACAAATTGATAGTAGAAATTCAGAGAATCCGATGATATATGACAATGACTCCTCATCCTTCTCTTGGGGCGGTTTGTCTCCGTATTTGTCATTCTGCCGGTGTATCACTGATATATGACACAACATAAGAAGATTCCCATCCAGCGGCTGCGATCCATCACTTCCCACCCGCTCTATTATGCCGCTGATTCATGGGGACATCTAATATGGACGGCTCTGTCATGTTTCTTTTATGACTTTATTTACAGCTCTTGTCGGTGCCATCATCACCCAACTTTCCTGGACTCTATCGACCATTTCCATATAATTCCTTACGTCCGGCCTCCTATCTACCCATCAGTCGTGCTTCACTGTAATCATCAGAGCTGCGGCCGATCATATAGGATTTCATGCCTCAGGGTAATCTAATAATGATCAAATTACTTCATTTTCCTACATTAAGAAAACTAACCCACATCACCTCCTGTATCCCGCTATAAGATGAGCCTGGAGGATCAGAAGAAGCAGAAATCCACAATGTGCACACCAGAGACATAGAATCTTCACAATCTGAACACCAGATCCACAGACGGAGGAAATAACAGCAAGAAAATACAAATTCCAGCATCTCTATATATAAGACGAAGAATAACTTATACTAGCTGTACATATATAGTTATATACAGGAGATGCCCAGGTTATACCAGCTGTACATATATAATTATATACAGGAGATACCCAGGTTATACCAGCTGTACATATATAATTATATACAGGAGATGCCCAGGTTATACCGGCTGTACATATATAATTATATACAGGAGATGTCCAGGTTATACCAGCTGTACATATATAGTTATATACAGGAGATGCCCAGGTTATACCAGCTGTACATATATAATTATATACAGGAGATGCCCAGGTTATACCGGCTGTACATATATAAGTATATACAGGAGATGCCCAGGTTATACCAGCTGTACATATATAATTATATACAGGAAATACCCAGGTTATACCAGCTGTACATATATAATTATATACAGGAGATGCCCAGGTTATACCGGCTGTACATATATAATTATATACAGGAGATGCCCAGGTTATACCGGCTGTACATATATAATTATATACAGGAGATGCCCAGGTTATACCGGCTGTACATATATAATTATATACAGGAGATGCCCAGGTTATACCAGCTGTACATATATAATTATATACAGGAGATGCCCAGGTTTATAGCAGTTGTACATATATAATTATATACAGGAGATGCCCAGGTTATACCGGCTGTACATATATAATTATATACAGGAGATGCCCAGGTTATACCGGCTGTACATATATAATTATATACAGGAGATGCCCAGGTTATACCGGCTGTACATATATAATTATATACAGGAGATGCCCAGGTTATACCGGCTGTACATATATAATTATATACAGGAGATGCCCAGGTTATACCGGCTGTACATATATAATTATATACAGGAGATGCCCAGGTTATAGCAGCTGTACATATATAATTATATACAGGAGATGCCCAGGTTATACCGGCTGTACATATATAATTATATACAGGAGATGCCCAGGTTATACCGGCTGTACATATATAATTATATACAGGAGATGCCCAGGTTATACCAGCTGTACATATATAATTATATACAGGAGATGCCCAGGTTATACCAGCTGTACATATATAATTATATACAGGAGATGCCCAGGTTATACCGGCTGTACATATATAATTATATACAGGAGATACCCAGGTTATACCGGCTGTACATATATAATTATATACAGGAGATGCCCAGGTTATACCGGCTGTACATATATAATTATATACAGGAGATGCCCAGGTTATACCAGCTGTACATATATAATTATATACAGGAGATGCCCAGGTTATATCAGCTGTACATATATAATTATATACAGGAGATGCCCAGGTTATGCCAGCTGTACATATATAATTATATACAGGAGATGCCCAGGTTATAGCAGCTGTACATATATAATTATATACAGGAGATGCCCAGGTTATACCAGCTGTACATATATAATTATATACAGGAGATGCCCAGGTTATACCAGCTGTACATATATATTTATATACAGGAGATGCCCAGGTTATACCAGCTGTACATATATAATTATATACAGGAGATGCCCAGGTTATACCAGCTGTACATATATAATTATATACAGGAGATGCCCAGGTTATATCAGCTGTACATATATAATTATATACAGGAGATGCCCAGGTTATACCAGCTGTACATATATAATTATATACAGGAGATGCCCAGGTTATACCAGCTGTACATATATAATTATATACAGGAGATGCCCAGGTTATGCCAGCTGTACATATATAATTATATACAGGAGATGCCCAGGTTATACCAGCTGTACATATATATTTATATACAGGAGATGCCCAGGTTATACCAGCTGTACATATATAATTATATACAGGAGATGCCCAGGTTATATCAGCTGTACATATATAATTATATACAGGAGATGCCCAGGTTATACCAGCTGTACATATATAATTATATACAGGAGATGCCCAGGTTATATCAGCTGTACATATATAATTATATACAGGAGATGCCCAGGTTATACCAGCTGTACATATATAATTATATACAGGAGATGCCCAGGTTATACCAGCTGTACATATATAAATATATACAGGAGATGCCCAGGTTATATCAGCTGTACATATATAATTATATACAGGAGATTCCCAGGTTATATCGGCTGTACATATATAATTATATACAGGAGATGCCCAGGTTATACCGGCTGTACATATATAATTATATACAGGAGATACCCAGGTTATACCGGCTGTACATATATAATTATATACAGGAGATGCCCAGGTTATACCAGCTGTACATATATAATTATATACAGGAGATACCCAGGTTTATACCAGCTGTACATATATAATTATATACAGGAGATGCCCAGGTTATATCAGCTGTACATAATATAATTATATACAGGAGATGCCCAGGTTATACCAGCTGTACATATATAATTATATACAGGAGATGCCCAGGTTATACCAGCTGTACATATATAATTATATACAGGAGATGCCCAGGTTATATCAGCTGTACATATATAATTATATACAGGAGATGCCCAGGTTATACCGGCTGTACATATATAATTATATACAGGAGATGCCTAGGTTATACCGGCTGTACATATATAATTATATACAGGAGATGCCCAGGTTATACCAGCTGTACATATATAATTATATACAGGAGATGCCCAGGTTATACCAGCTGTACATATATAATTATATACAGGAGATGCCCAGGTTATACCAGCTGTACATATATAATTATATACAGGAGATGCCCAGGTTATACCAGCTGTACATGTATAATTATATACAGGAGATGCCAGGTTATACCAGCTGTACATATATAATTATATACAGGAGATGCCCAGGTTATACCAGCTGTACATATATAATTATATACAGGAGATGCCCAGGTTATACCGGCTGTACATATATAATTATATACAGGAGATGTCCAGGTTATACTAGCTGTACATATATAATTATATACAGGAGATGCCCAGGTTATACCAGCTGTACATATATAATTATATACAGGAGATGCCCAGGTTATATCAGCTGTACATATATAATTATATACAGGAGATGCCCAGGTTATATCAGCTGTACATATATAATTATATACAGGAGATGCCCAGGTTGTACCAGCTGTACATATATAATTATATAGAGGAGATACCCAGGTTATACCGGCTATACATATATAATTATTTACAGGAGATGCCCAGGTTATACCAGCTGTACATATATAATTATATACAGGAGATGCCCAGGTTATACCGGCTATACATATATAATTATATACAGGAGATGCCCAGGTTATACCAGCTGTACATATATAATTATATACAGGAGATGCCCAGGTTATACCAGCTGTACATATATAATTATATACAGGAGATGCCCAGGTTATATCAGCTGTACATATATAATTATATACAGGAGATGCCCAGGTTATACCAGCTGTACATATATAATTATATACAGGCGATGCCCAGGTTATACCGGCTGTACATATATAATTATATATAGGAGATGCCCAGGTTATACCGGCTGTACATATATAATTATATACAGGAGATGCCCAGGTTATACCGGCTGTACATATATAATTATATACAGGAGATGCCCAGCTTATATCAGCTGTACATATATAATTATATACAGGAGATGCCCAGGTTATACCAGCTGTACATATATAATTATATACAGGAGATGCCCAGGTTATACCGGCTGTACATATATAATTATATACAGGAGATGCCCAGGTTATACCGGCTGTACATATATAGTTATATACAGGAGATGCCCAGGTTATACCGGCTGTACATATATAGTTATATACAGGCGATTCCCAGGTTATACCAGCTGTACATATATAATTATATACAGGAGATGCCCAGGTTATACTGCCTGTACAAATATAATTATATACAGGAGATACCCAGGTTATACCAGCTGTACATATATAATTATATACAGGAGATACCCAGGTTATGCCTGCTGTACATATATAATTATATACTGGAGATGCCCAGGTTATACCGGCTGTACATATATAATTGTATACAGGAGATGCCCAGGTTATACCGGCTGTACATATATAATTGTATACAGGAGATGCCCAGGTTATACCAGCTGTACATATATAATTATATACAGGAGATGCCCAGGTTATACCAGCTGTACATATATAATTATATACAGGAGATGCCCGGGTTATACCGGCTGTACATATATAATTATATACAGGAGTTGCCCAGGTTATATCAGCTGTACATATATAATTATATACAGGAGATGCCCAGGTTATACCAGCTGTACATATATAATTATATACAGGAGATACCCAGGTTATACCTGCTGTACATATATAATTATATACTGGAGATGCCCAGGTTATACCGGCTGTACATATATAATTGTATACAGGAGATGCCCAGGTTATACCGGCTGTACATATATAATTGTATACAGGAGATGCCCAGGTTATACCAGCTGTACATATATAATTATATACAGGAGATGCCCAGGTTATACCAGCTGTACATATATAATTATATACAGGAGATGCCCAGGTTATATCAGCTGTACATATATAATTATATACAGGAGATGCCCAGGTTATACCGGCTGTACATATATAATTATATACAGGAGATGCCCAGCTTATATCAGCTGTACATATATAATTATATACAGGAGATGCCCAGGTTATACCGGCTGTACATATATAATTATATATAGGAGATGCCCAGGTTATACCAGCTGTACATATATAATTATATACAGGAGATGCCCAGGTTATATCAGCTGTACATATATAATTATATACAGGAGATGCCCAGGTTATACCGGCTGTACATATATAATTATATACAGGAGATGCCCAGCTTATATCAGCTGTACATATATAATTATATACAGGAGATGCCCAGGTTATACCAGCTGTACATATATAATTATATACAGGAGATGCCCAGGTTATACCAGCTGTACATATATAATTATATACAGGAGATGCCCAGGTTATACCAGCTGTACATATATAATTATATACAGGAGATGCCCAGGTTATACCAGCTGTACATATATAATTATATACAGGAGATGCCCAGGTTATACCGGCTGTACATATATAATTATATACAGGAGATACCCAGGTTATACCTGCTGTACATATATAATTATATACTGGAGATGCCCAGGTTATACCGGCTGTACATATATAATTGTATACAGGAGATGCCCAGGTTATACCGGCTGTACATATATAATTGTATACAGGAGATGCCCAGATTATACCAGCTGTACATATATAATTATATACAGGAGATGCCCAGGTTATACCAGCTGTACATATATAATTATATACAGGAGATGCCCAGGTTATATCAGCTGTACATATATAATTATATACAGGAGATGCCCAGGTTATACCGGCTGTACATATATAATTATATACAGGAGATGCCCAGCTTATATCAGCTGTACATATATAATTATATACAGGAGATGCCCAGGTTATACCGGCTGTACATATATAATTATATATAGGAGATGCCCAGGTTATACCAGCTGTACATATATAATTATATACAGGAGATGCCCAGGTTATATCAGCTGTACATATATAATTATATACAGGAGATGCCCAGGTTATACCGGCTGTACATATATAATTATATACAGGAGATGCCCAGCTTATATCAGCTGTACATATATAATTATATACAGGAGATGCCCAGGTTATACCAGCTGTACATATATAATTATATACAGGAGATGCCCAGGTTATACCAGCTGTACATATATAATTATATACAGGAGATGCCCAGGTTATACCGGCTGTACATATATAGTTATATACAGGAGATGCCCAGGTTATACCGGCTGTACATATATAGTTATATACAGGAGATTCCCAGGTTATACCAGCTGTACATATATAATTATATACAGGAGATGCCCAGGTTATACTGGCTGTACAAATATAATTATATACAGGAGATACCCAGGTTATACCAGCTGTACATATATAATTATATACAGGAGATACCCAGGTTATGCCTGCTGTACATATATAATTATATACTGGAGATGCCCAGGTTATACCGGCTGTACATATATAATTGTATACAGGAGATGCCCAGGTTATACCGGCTGTACATATATAATTGTATACAGGAGATGCCCAGGTTATACCAGCTGTACATATATAATTATAAACAGGAGATGCCCAGGTTATACCAGCTGTACATATATAATTATATACAGGAGATGCCCGGGTTATACCGGCTGTACATATATAATTATATACAGGAGATGCCCAGGTTATATCAGCTGTACATATATAATTATATACAGGAGATGCCCAGGTTATACCAGCTGTACATATATAATTATATACAGGAGATGCCCAGGTTATACCGGCTGTACATATATAATTATATATAGGAGATGCCCAGGTTATACCAGCTGTACATATATAATTATATACAGGAGATGCCCAGGTTATACCGGCTGTACATATATAATTATATACAGGAGATGCCCAGCTTATATCAGCTGTACATATATAATTATATACAGGAGATGCCCAGGTTATACCAGCTGTACATATATAATTATATACAGGAGATGCCCAGGTTATACCAGCTGTACATATATAATTATATACAGGAGATGCCCAGGTTATACCGGCTGTACATATATAGTTATATACAGGAGATGCCCAGGTTATACTGGCTGTACATATATAGTTATATACAGGAGATTCCCAGGTTATACTGGCTGTACAAATATAATTATATACAGGAGATACCCAGGTTATACCAGCTGTACATATATAATTATATACAGGAGATACCCAGGTTATACCTGCTGTACATATATAATTATATACTGGAGATGCCCAGGTTATACCGGCTGTACATATATAATTATATAAAGGAGATGCCCAGGTTATACCGGCTGTACATATATAATTATATAAAGGAGATGCCCAGGTTACACCAGCTGTACATATATAATTATATAAAGGAGATGCCCAGGTTATACCTGCTGTACATATATAATTATATAAAGGAGATGCCCAGGTTATACCAGCTGTACATATATAATTATATACAGGAGATGCCCAGGTTATACTGGCTGTACAAATATAATTATATACAGGAGATACCCAGGTTATACCAGCTGTACATATATAATTATATACAGGAGATACCCAGGTTATACCAGCTGTACATATATAATTATATACAGGAGATACCCAGGTTATACCAGCTGTACATATATAATTATATACAGGAGATGCCCGGGTTATACCGGCTGTACATATATAATTATATACAGGAGATGCCCAGGTTATACCGGCTGTACATATATAGTTATATACAGGAGATGCCCAGGTTATACCAGCTGTACATATATAATTATATACAGGAGATGCCCAGGTTATACCAGCTGTACATATATAATTATATACAGGAGATGCCCAGGTTATACCAGCTGTACATATATAATTATATACAGGAGATGCCCAGGTTATACCGGCTATACATATATAATTATATACAGGAGATACCCAGGTTATACCAGCTGTACATATATAATTATATACAGGAGATACCCAGGTTATACCGGCTGTACATATATAATTATATACAGGAGATGCCCAGGTTATACCGGCTGTACATATATAATTATATACAGGAGATGCCAGGTTATACCAGCTGTACATATATAATTATATACAGGAGATGCCCAGGTTATACCAGCTGTACATATATAATTATATACAGGAGATGCCCAGGTTATACCAGCTGTACATATATAATTATATACAGGAGATACCCAGGTTATACCGGCTGTACATATATAATTATATACAGGAGATGCCCAGGTTATACCGGCTGTACATATATAATTATATACAGGAGATGCCAGGTTATACCAGCTGTACATATATAATTATATACAGGAGATGCCCAGGTTATACCGGCTGTACATATATAATTATATACAGAAGATGCCCAGGTTATACCAGCTGTACATATATAATTATATAAAGGAGATGCCCAGGTTATACCGGCTGTACATATATAATTATATAAAGGAGATGCCCAGGTTATACCAGCTGTACATATATAATTATATAAAGGAGATGCCCAGGTTATACCTGCTGTACATATATAATTATATAAAGGAGATGCCCAGGTTATACCAGCTGTACATATATAATTATATACAGGAGATGCCCAGGTTATACTGGCTGTACAAATATAATTATATACAGGAGATACCCAGGTTATACCAGCTGTACATATATAATTATATACAGGAGATACCCAGGTTATACCAGCTGTACATATATAATTATATACAGGAGATACCCAGGTTATACCAGCTGTACATATATAATTATATACAGGAGATGCCCGGGTTATACCGGCTGTACATATATAATTATATACAGGAGATGCCCAGGTTATACCGGCTGTACATATATAGTTATATACAGGAGATGCCCAGGTTATACCAGCTGTACATATATAATTATATACAGGAGATGCCCAGGTTATACCAGCTGTACATATATAATTATATACAGGAGATGCCCAGGTTATACCAGCTGTACATATATAATTATATACAGGAGATACCCAGGTTATACCGGCTGTACATATATAATTATATACAGGAGATGCCCAGGTTATACCGGCTGTACATATATAATTATATACAGGAGATGCCAGGTTATACCAGCTGTACATATATAATTATATACAGGAGATGCCCAGGTTATACCAGCTGTACATATATAATTATATACAGGAGATGCCCAGGTTATACCAGCTGTACATATATAATTATATACAGGAGATACCCAGGTTATACCGGCTGTACATATATAATTATATACAGGAGATGCCCAGGTTATACCGGCTGTACATATATAATTATATACAGGAGATGTCAGGTTATACCAGCTGTACATATATAATTATATACAGGAGATGCCCAGGTTATACCAGCTGTACATATATAATTATATACAGGAGATGCCCAGGTTATACCAGCTGTACATATATAATTATATACAGGAGATGCCCAGGTTATACCGGCTGTACATATATAATTATATACAGGAGATGCCAGGTTATACCAGCTGTACATATATAATTATATACAGGAGATGCCCAGGTTATACCGGCTGTACATATATAATTATATACAGAAGATGCCCAGGTTATACCAGCTGTACATATATAATTATATACAGGAGATGCCCAGGTTATACCGGCTGTACATATATAATTATATACAGGAGATGCCCAGGTTATACCGGCTGTACATATATAGTTATATACAGGAGATGCCCAGGTTATACCAGCTGTACAGTATATAATTATATACAGGAGATGCCCAGGTTATACCAGCTGTACATATATAATTATATACAGGAGATGCCCAGGTTATACCGGCTGTACATATATAATTATATACAGGAGATGCCCAGGTTATACCGGCTGTACATATATAATTATATACAGGAGATGCCCAGGTTATACTAGCTGTACATATATAATTATATACAGGAGATGCCCAGGTTATACCAGCTGTACATATATAATTATATACAGGAGATGCCCAGGTTATACCGGCTGTACATATATAATTATATACAGGAGATGCCCAGGTTATACCGGCTGTACATATATAGTTATATACAGGAGATGCCCAGGTTATACCAGCTGTACATATATAATTATATACAGGAGATGCCCAGGTTATACCGGCTGTACATATATAGTTATATACAGGAGATGCCCAGGTTATACTATGGTCCATATTGCTCCATACAGCGGTTGCTCATTGTTCCCCGTTTTCGGGGGGGTTTACAGTAGGTTAATGTTTTTTCCATGTTACAGAAGGAATGAAATCAGAGAAGAGAAGCCGGGCTGTATTATCTTATATATATAATTGCCTTATTCTGTCTGTCTGTCTGTCTGTCTGTCTGTCTGTCTGTCTGTCTGTCTGTCATGCTCCGAAATTGTGTCCTTACGGTGACACAAAGCTGATTGGCCGCTGGGCTCGCCATGGCCCCGCCCCCCCACACGGATTGGCCTCTCGCCCCGGCTCTCTGCAGGCCCCGCCCCCCTCACGCAATGCACGCTCGCTCTGGCCTAACTGACACGGGGCTCCGATTCCCAGGTGAGTACACACACATCAGATCACACTCACTCTCACACACACCTCACACATCACAACATGCTGGGATATCGCTTGCTTCTACACCGGCTCCGTCAGGATCCCGGCAGCGCCAGACATAACCTTGCGATGCTGGGATCTTAACGGAGGCCGTGAAAGCTGGTAACCATTATACACATCGGGTAACTAAGGTCCCTTGGTTACCCGATGTGTATCATAGTTACCAGTGTACACCGGCTCCCACTCACTCTCACACACACCTCACACACACATCACATCGCATCCACACATCAAGGTCCTGCAGCTGCAGAACATACATAACATAACAGCACACACACACACACAAATCAGATCACACTCACTCACATACACACATCACATCGCATCCACATACTCACAACATCCTGGGATATCGCTTGCTTCTCGGCAGCGATACTGTGCTGTTGTGAGCTTCCAGGACCTGCCGGGAGGATCACATGGCCAGAAGCATGTGATATCCCCGGATGTTGTGAGTATCAGCGCGTATGTGCAATATCGTCAGTGTCTGTGTGTGTGAGTGTATGCGATCGGGTGTGTGTGAGTGTATGCGATCGGGTGTGTGTGAGTGTATGCGATCGGGTGTGTGTGTGAGTGGATGCGATCGGGTGTGTGTGAGTGTATGCGATCGGGTGTGTGTGTGAGTGTATGCGATCGGGTGTGTGTGAGTGTATGCGATCGGGTGTGTGTGTGAGTGAATGCGATCGGGTGTGTGTGTGAGTGTATGCGATCGGGTGTGTGTGAGTGTATGCGATCGGGTGTGTGTGTGAGTGTATGCGATCGGGTGTGTGTGAGTGTATGCGATCGGGTGTGTGTGAGTGTATGCGATCGGGTGTGTGTGTGAGTGTATGCGATCGGGTGTGTGTGTGAGTGGATGCGATCGGGTGTGTGTGTGAGTGGATGCGATCGGTTGTGTGTGTGAGTGGATGCGATCGGTTGTGTGTGTGAGTGGATGCGATCGGTTGTGTGGGTGAGTGGATGCGATCGGGTGTGGGTGAGTGTCGGCAGAGGAGCACGGCGTGCTGGAGGAGGCTGGGAGCAGAGAGGCTGATCTTGGGGAAGGCTGGGAGGGGGGGGCTGATGCTCAGGGAGGCTGGAAGGAGAGAGGCTGAGCAAACGTGCTCCATCCGCCATACTGCGCACTCCCCATCGTGCTGCATCCCCCATGCTGCGCACTCCCAAACGTGGTCCATCCGCCATGCTGCGCACTCCCAAACGTGGTCCATCCGCCATACTGCGCACTCCCCATCGTGCACCATCCGGCATGCTGCGCACTCCTAAGCGGATGGAGCATGATGGGGGGTGCGCAGCATGGCGGATGGAGCACGTTTGGGAGTGCGCAGCATGGCGGATGGAGCACGTTTGGGAGTGCGCAGCATGGCGGATGGACCACGTTTGGGAGTGCGCAGCATGGCGGATGGAGCACGTTTGGGAGTGCGCAGCATGGGGGATGCAGCACGATGGGGGGTGCGCAGCATGGGGGATGGAGCACGATGGGAGGTGCACACCTCCCCCCAACACACACACACACGCGCAGTGCACAACACACACACACTAGGAATCACAAACAACGCCCTACACAGACACCCACACACACAGGCAACGCTGCACACACAAATATACGCACATACTGCACAACACACACATTGCTCAAAACATACCTCCCCCCAAAACACACCACACCCACACAAACCGCACAACACACACACACACACAACACTACAGACACACAGCGCTCCACAAACCGCAACACACGCAACACACATACAACACCGCTCTCACCCCCCGCGACACTCAGAACATGTACAGCGCCCTACACAAACACTTGGTAACTACACACAACAACATCTATATATATAACAAAAATCATACATGAACTACACAATACGTAAATTCTAGAATACCCGATGCGTAGAATCGGGCCACCTTCTAGTAGTAATAGAAGCCATTAGAGGAATTATCGGCCGGTCTCAGCTGTCAGGTCGGAGTCAAGCTGTCCTATAAATTATAAGCAGATTATTAAATTACATGAATGCACAGAACGTGCGCGGTAATGGCCGCTTCTTTTGTCGGGGGACGTCACATTTCACTGTTGTCCAAATCCCACACATTTTTTCCATCTTTCATAGACAATTTATGTAAAATCTATTGAATTAAATACAGACTTCGCCGCTGCGGACGTTCAGTTAAGGTAATCGGATGCCAAAGAGTGTGGAAAAAAGAGAAAATTCCAAAATGTAACACTCAGGAACTGATCCCAAACATATAGAATGGTCACCCTCCAAAAATACGTCATGACTGGGTATATACAGGCCAGAAATCGCTATGGTCCGACTGCTGCGACCCCACAAACTCCGAGCATGCGGGACCCAAAGTAAAATGTGGCCCATACTAGGAGACCAACTGTAGCGCTCAGTCCCTGCACTCCTTGCTCTCCCTCCTCTCAAAGTCGGTGCGCTATTGTGGCGCCCCTGAGGCTTCTGTCGCCACAGAGATATTGCACCTCAGCCAGAGGTGCACCCGTTGTGCCCCCTACCAGAATTATGGTGGGAATGTGCCTGTAGCACTTGTGCACTGGACTGTAAAGTGCACCAAAGACTTTAAAGTTTTATTTTCATATGTTTGCAACGTTCAAGTGAAAGTGCCTCCCATAAAGGGATGAAAAGGTTATGTTTACCAGTTAAAATGCATATAAAATTTTTTGCAGTTAACACCACTGTATTTTTGTTTCAGCCCGCGGACGTGCTGGGATTTGCTGTGGGGTAGTGTGGCGCCCCTGAGGCTTCCGTCGCCACAGAGATATTGCACCTCAGCCAGAGGTGTGATGTTCCATCCCGGGTAAGAATGAGGTCATATGCCGGTCCACAGACTAAACTTGCACACACCAATTGGTAGGCATACACTGGGTCAGGGATAGTGGCAGCAACCCCCATAGATGTATTCATGGGGCCGTAAGTCCCATTGCTGGTCCCCAATAGTGTTGGTGGGGCCTAGCTAGTGGGTGTGTGGGAGGAGTCAGAAAGTGTGAGTAGAAAGGGAACCAGGAAGTTCAAGTTCAGGGTAGTCTGTCAGAAGGAGCAGAGGAGAGTGTGAGGGGGAGGTAGTTACCTCAGGAGAGTGTGAGAGGGAGGTAGTTACCTCAGGAGAGTGTGAGAGGGAGGTAGTTACCTCAGGAGAGTGTGAGAGGGAGGTAGTTACCTCAGGAGAGTGTGAGAGGGAGGTAGTTACCTCAGGAAAGTGACAGAAGGAAGTTCCTGGTGGAGATCCTGGGGTCTAGTTAGGCCCAGGTGACACGTAAAGAAAGTGAGAAAGGATTCCAGGGCCACGGAAGGGCATATTGGCTCGTGGCCTGTTCCACAGGAAGATCGGGTGGAGGGATCTGGCTGCATTCGGGGACGGTCCCCAGACAGAGGGAAGAAAGACAATTCCTCAAAAGTAACACCGAAAGCCTAGGGTGGTTGCAAGCGCCCAGGGCCACAACCTGCCACAGATCGCCGGTGAAGGGGGCAAGATACAACTGCGGTTAGCCTCCTTTGTACAGGCCCTGTGGTGGAGGCCGAGACCAGTTCAACTAATAGAGTCAAGGCTGAGAAGACAGTCAGGAAAGAGACACAGGAGGGGTGCACCGGTATTGACCTCTGAACTAGCCGGGATCGGCGGAGGCACCTGACAGTGAATCCCAGCATACTGTGGGCAACCGGTTTGCTGCAGCAACTGAAACCGTGAGTAAAAGACCTAAACTGCAAGCCCTGTGTCATCTGATTCATCCTGCACCTCGTCCACAAACACCATAGACTTTACCAAGCACCAAAGGTTGTCCCGGGGTACCCGCTCTACCTGTGGAGAGCAAGAAATACCTTAGCTGCCATAACATCAGCTTTGGAGGTCCCTTCCAGCAGCTGCGGCTCCATAGCTGCAAATTACCACAGGTGGCGTCACGAATCTTTCATAAACTTTATTATAACCATTTCCCCCAATACCGCCACATTAATTGACTCCACCAGGGTCACGGAATCGGGCCCCGCCACCGCTGACTACCCTGGATTAGTCCGGCCCGACACCGAGTCACCTAAGGCCCTGGGGTGGGCGAGTCACTATCACAGGACCTCCGGGAGCACTCCTAGCTCCTAGGCAGTGTGCTGATGCCCCTCTCTTAAAAGGCCAATGCTATCGCTAAGAGGCACTGGGTATTTTAGGCACGCTCCCACTAGGGAAGGTGCCTGATAAACACCCTAGTTTAGCTAGCTAGTGTCCAATGCTCTAGCCAGCTGGTTGTCAGGTCCCATTTTCCGTCTTGTCCATCCAGTGCTGTTGCTACCTCCTATCTGTTAGCCCTGCCCTGTTGATATCAGAGACTGTGACTGTTCACCCCGGCCGTGCCTCCAAGCTCAGATACCCCGGTGGCTCTTGCTATACCAGAGGCTGTGCCAGTCCACACCGGCCGTGCCTCCAACCTCAGTTACCCCTGTGGCCATTGTTATACCAGACACTGTATCTGTCCACCCCAGCTGTGCCTTCTGCCTCTACCACTCCCGTGGGTCCAGCCTTGCTAGTGACTCTTGCCTGTCTGTCCTGACTGTGCCACCTGCCTCAGCCATCTCAGTGGTCCCAGCCTTGCTAGTGACTCTGCCTGTCCGTCCTGGCCATGCCTTTTCCCTCTGCCACTTCGGTGGTCCTGTGCCGCCCCATACCAGCAGCCGCGCTGTTCATATCCGGATCCGCAGTGGCTTGAGGGAGCTTGCTCTCAGGGTTCACATATGGGATTTTCTGGACCGTTTTTGTGGAAAGTCCTATCCCCCTCGTTGCGCTAGTACGCTGATTTTGGAGCGGGTGGAGAGCGGATCTTGAAGGCTCCATTCTTCTCGGGTAAATTGTCAGGTTGCCTGAAGTTACTCCCTGACCTAGGGTCCACGTACCCCATCGTGCCCTGGTCCCAGCCCGGTGATGGTGCAAGGTCGCCGGCTGTCCTCCTTGACAGTTCCGTGCCCATTGCCATGATCCCCTGCGACTGGGGGTTCAACTCCTCTAGGCCCAGATCACCGTCTGCTACCTAGATTGCTTCCTAGGAGCCCTGCTCCTGACCTCCTCTCTCTTTCACTTCCAACACAACACTCTCTACTCCTGACACTCCTGACCTCCCCTTAACCAACCCCTCAAGTGGGCGACCCTATTCCACTCAGGCCGTCCACTGGTGGGTTTGGTGCAGAGTGTACCTAGGATTTGATTAGCTGCTGTAGGCAACACCATGTAGTTGGGGACCCGTAACCAAGAAGGAGGTGGATATTGCACGGGAGGGCAGATTGTGCAATACCCTGTGACGACCCAATAGTCCAGGGGCGTCACAGTCCCAGCCTTGCTAGTGACTCTGCCTTTCCGTCCTGGCCGTGCCTGTCAGTGCCATCTCCAGAGATGAGCCTTACACTAATATTATTGGGTGGTCACTGCCTCTTCTGCCCTTAGGACCATCCATAGACTGCTGCTTAGGTTTAGGCTGTGTTCACATGGGAACGTTTGACTTTATCCCATATAGTCCAGATCGAGATGTCTAAAGAACATTTAATTCATTCTTCCTGATTAGATGCGGACTCGCCGGCCGAAGTGAAAAGAAGGAACATCCAGCGCATAATTAAATCATTAGCATTTCATTATTGTAAATTTCATTATCTCCTGCCTCCGGTTCAGACCTCCGCCTGCATTTCATTACAGATTTAACCATTACAGTGCTGTAATCAGAAATGAACCTAAATGGTTAATCCCATCGGGGCAACCCCTGTCCATATGCCCTGGTGGACAAGGGGCGTCTGTCTGCGTTTTGCGAAAAATTATTGGCCGAATGTAATACCACGCTACACCTCTAGTGGCCGCTATAGGAAATATGGTTCCGAGACAATCCCGTCTATACCATGCATTTTGCAAACATATTTTGGTGATTTGAAGCAGAATCAAAACTAAAAAGGAAATGTAAGGGTTGTCCACCGTCCACTGTGAATGCATATAATTGTGACGCCCTGGACTTGCCAGGTTGTCACAGGTAGGCCTTTACACAAACCCCCCCCCCCCCCCCCCCCCCTTAATAAGGTGACAGCAGCCAAACTACGAAACCCGTCACCCCCCTCCGGGTTTGATGTTCACACCAGGGGGGCGGAGCCAGGCGGTGGGCTCCGCCCACCGAGGAAATTACAGGCCCGGAGGCGGGAAAATAAGTAGTCTAGTCTAGTCTAGTCTAGTCTTGACAGTGAAGTGGAGTGGAGTGAAGTTCAAGGGCAGACCTGTGCCTAGGTCTGCCATAGTCTACACCAGGTGTCTGGGTTGGAGCCCAGTCACCTTTGGCAAGGAGGCAGCCGCCTGCAGGAGCTGGGATTACAGCCGGTGGAACCGTAGGGACCAGGGACGGGCGGTGGCCCGCCGGTACCGAACCGGGGAACCGATTGGAAACCGGACCACCAGGAGGGGTACTCAGACCCAGTACGAGGCCCAGAAACAACCGGGCTGAGTCAAATCAACTGATTGAGGACTGGACTTTGGGACCTTTCCCACATAAAACCCGAGTGAAGACAACAGCCCAACCATACAGGGTAAAGCCACCACCAAGGCATAGAGACCCGAGGGACCAGCATCTGCGGGCATAGAGGGCTCTCCCGACACATATCAAGCCGGGGAGCGGACTACCGTGCTTAGGCATAGGAGACAACATTTCTACATAAGTGAGGTGCAGGAGAAAGGCGGAAACCACCAACCTACTAAGGGGAAGCTGCAGCCGGCTACGGGCCCCTTTAACCATCTTGTTTGGTTTACCAGAGACTCCAATGTGTTTGTAATAGTGAGTACAACAGTGCCTTCGGGCCGCGCACCGCGCCGCACTGCACTGACACCCCAGCACGCATCCATCCCCTCGCCTCAGCATCTCCCTCGGGCCCCCGGGACCATCATCCCCCCTACCCACGGAGGGGGCCAACACCAAGCTGCGCAACACCGTCCCTGGGAGCCTAGTCAACGGCAGCGGTGGTGTCCATCCATTCACTCCACCCCGTGGGTGGCGTTACAAACTCAAATCCCGTACAAACTACCGCGGCTCCGGCCGTGGACCTCCCCACCGAACACCACCCCTCACGTAGCGCCAGCAACTCCCCCTTTCAGAAGCGACGTAACCCCCGGGTCCGTGAGGAGCTCGAGCCACCCACCGACGAGCACGGATCCGAGCGGCTCGGCAGCCGGCCGAGCCCCGGGTGGTACATGATCATTTTTGCAGTTGTGTTTTCTTAAAAAAATTGCACCGTTTGTCCTCTATAACCTCTGTGTTGCTCTGTCTATTGCTGGCTGCAGAATGAGCTAACTGAGGATCTGTCAGTGAGCTCACTATGGCATTCTGACTGGGAGTTTTTAGCTCTCTCGTCTTTTTTTCTCAGCTCCTCTCCGCTGATTAGTGATCAAAGACCACAACAAAGTTCAATGCAGAGGAAAACAAAAGAGTCTGTAAAAGCCAAACAGTGTTACATTTTTCGTGAAACCCAGTTGTGTCTAGTGAAGGGGAAGATGGTGACCTCTGACCAAACATACAGCTGGTCACTGGGGTCCCTCACCGTCCTAGATAGGTTCCTTACCTATGCGCCGAGCAGGATACCTGACCTTAGGTATCCCTGGTGCTGGGCCCTAAATAGGGAACGGGTGGGATGAGCTCTTTGTTAACCCCACTAACCACTATAGACGACACAAGGAGGACACACGGGAGGAAAAGTATGAACTACTTATGTCGCGGGCGGGGAGGACACCGCCGCTGCTGCGCGCTCGCTAACGCTCGGGTCCGGCGCTGCTGCGGCTGCTGCTGCTCGCTGGCTCGAGCGGTGGGCCGGATCCGGGGACTCGAGCGGCGCTCCTCGCCCGTGAGTGAAAGGGGTGGTTGGTTTGGGGGATTTAGTCCGTGACGCCACCCACGGGTCGTGGTGAAGATGGGCACCACCGCTGCTGGTGATGGGGATCCCGGGAGCGATGGTAGGGAGCAGCTGGGATGTTGTTTTCCCCCTCCGTGGGTAGGGGTCGGTGGTCCCGGGGCCCGGTGATGTGACGGGGAGGCTGGGTTGGTGAGGTGCAGGGTTGCAGGGACAGCGCGGCGCGGTGCCGGATGGCACGGGTGTACTCACTCAGTAAGAGATGCACAAAGTCCTCGGTAAACCAACGGCTGGATGGACGGGTCCCACAGCCGGCTGCAGTGCCTCTCCCCAGACAGCTGATGGCGGCTGTCTTTCCCTGCACCTTGATGTTCTCGTTTGACTACTATGGATCCCCAACGGTAGTCCGCTCCCCGGTGGTTGGATGGCGGAGGAGCCCGTTTGCCCGCAGGCGCTGGCCCTTGGGTCTCTAGCCTTAGGCGGTAGCTGTATACCCTCACGGTGTGGGTGGTTGCCTTCTATCGGGTCTTTGGCTGTTAGGAAACCCCTGGGGTTCCGGTCACACTCGGATTTGACTATTGTCGGCGGCTCCAAGCCTGGTCGGGGTCCGATAGCCCTGCCTGTGTGTGCTGGCTTCACTTCGCTCCCCGGTCGGTACCGGCGGGCCAACGCTCGACCCCGGTCCTACGGTTCCGCGTTGCATCACCACTCCTGCAGACGGCCACCACCGCCTGCCAACCTTGCTGTCAGTGCCTGGGCCACAAACCCAGACACCCAAGTGTTTACTCCTCACTCTCCGAACTCCTAAACTGTTCTCCCGCACTTTTCCCGCCTCCAGGCCTGTGAACTCCTCGGTGGGAGGGCCATCCGCTTGGCTCCGCCCCACCTGGTGTGGACATCAGACACTGGAGGGAGGCAACAAGGGTTTTGTGTTTGGCTGGTGTCCCTGTCTGATGGGGGTGGGGGTGTTTGTGTGTTATCTGTGACGACCTGGCTTGTCCAGGGCGCCACACTTATCCACAGATGACTCAGGTAGAAGTTCAGCAAAGCATCAGCAACGATACCACAGAGGAGTACAAGCCACCTGCTTGCAACCAGAGCTTGAATGAACTGAAAATATCACCAGCACCAGTCCAAGGATGGATCAAGTATTTAAGCCAGAGGAGTACAAGCCACCTGCTTGCAACCAAGGCATGAACGAACTGAAAATATCAGCAGCACCATTCCAAGGAAAGAAGGGGTATATAAGCACCAAGAGACTGCTGATGATCAGCAGCAGGGTGGAAGGTGAGCTCCCGCTGGGTCCAACAGGTGAGAGATGAATCCAGCAGGAAAGCTACCTATACCAATGAATACTGACAGCAGGAACAGTGGAAAGTCAGGGAGCATTCTGCGCAGCCAAACGCTGTGACCTTCTATGGCCAGAAACCACATGACTGTCTGTCACCCATGACATTAGTAGTCCAAAATCGATCTAGAGTAGAACAGCAAAGAAATGACAGTGAAAAGGGGGTAGGAGGGGGATGAAGCTGCAGTTTATCACTAAAGTGAGGAGTTGGAGCAGCAGGTCTTAAAAATCTGATTGGCTCAGAGCACACAACACAGCTATGACATCAAGACAAGCCCAGCGGCAAGAGAAGAGGGTCGTCTGTAGGGGTAGGGCCCGTAATATGTCATATTTGGCATTTTTGGGGCAATGATACTTTAATAGTCAGCAGAATGTTAGGGCACATTTTTGGTGACTTCCGGGGATCTTTCTGCCAAACAGCTCCACATATCTGAGCTTGATATCTGAGATTATCGGTATCCAAATTTTGGTAGAACCTGCTGAGACCCTTCCTCCTCTGATCGGGTGGGTTTTGCGGTCATTTTTTTGGGCGTTCTGTTAGGGACCCGCCCGCGATGCCGGGGGAGTAAGGACAGGGAGGCAGGAGTCGGCACGCGGCCAATTTCCATAGCTCATCTCCGGCCTCTTTCTCCTTTTAGTCAGCGGAGCCGTAAAATCATAAATCCATCCCCGGTGCCAAAAAGCTGCGTTATCAAAAGCCAATAGGATCTGTCAATAGCAGTAATGTAACGAGCGGAGAAATCAATGAAACCGTGCGGACTCGGCAATACAAGATAAGTAATGCGATGAAACCACCCACGACCTCAGGAGTAACACCAAGGGGCCCGAGGGTCACCCAGAAAACAACCGGAAGCCCCCCGCGGGGTCTGCACAGGTCCAGGATCTGACAACAGTTATAGCATTTCTTCTATTGCTGATTTAGGAAAAAACTCAATGCCCAGTAGGGGGCAACGTTGAGTCGGGGAAAGGGCGCCCCCTAGGATGCCGAAAATATGAAATTTGTCCTTCACACCACTATTTTTCTTCTTTCTTTTTGGCTCTTCTATAAATACCAGAAAATATCAGTAAGCTGCTGTTGATGGATCTCGTTAATCATATTGCTTCGAATTTGAGGGTAAATTTGCCGCAGGTTTCAGTGGTCCATGGATATTTGGTGGTCGGGCTATTCACACAAGCTATACCGTATTTAGGTGCCCAAAGATGTGCCATTCTCAGGTGACCTGCTTCTTGGTGGTTTCCATCTATCCAGAGGTGTAGTAAGGGGGTTCAACAAGGGAAGAACACATCAAGGTGGACCCCAAACCAGGCAATGGTTCAGGGGAGGACACATCATTGGTGCAACCACAGGGTCCCAAGAGGTGAGGGGGCCCTTTTCCACCTCCAGACCAGGCATTTTGATGGACTGCACAGGGCCCGTTTATTGTTCTTGCACAGGGGCCCTTTCTGTCCGTGTCTGCTAGCGCAATGCATGTTTACCGTTCTAGAAGTGCATCCTAATTATCCTGAGTGTATCACCAGACTATAGAGCGGTAGATATCACCATCTGCGCTCACCATTAATTTTTCGCCTTTTCTCTTCCGACCGGCCCAGACCTTCATGACGACTTCTTCCACCAACTTATTTGCAGAGATGGTAATACGAGGGGCTGGTGATAAGTTTTTGGCTTTACCCAGAAAGAAACGAGATAAGATGGTGAAATGTTCCATTTATTCCACATACTCTCCACTGATGACAACACACTTCTTACATCGGTATTCCATGTTCTGTAAGCCTAGCAAAAAGAAGGATTTCGTTTGTGCCTCAAACCAGGCATCCGTAGCAGCCATGGCATCAGAAATGGTGTGAAATTTGGTACCCTTGAGGTGTTTCTTCAGGTTTGGGAACAGATGATAGTCGGAGGGAGCTAGATCTGGTGAATAAGGTGGGTGGTCACCAGCTGGAAGCCCACCTCTGCCAGTTTTGCCGTGGTCGCTTGTGCAGTGTGAGCGTAGGCGTAGTCTTGCAGGAACAAGATCCTTTGGACAGTTTCCCGCACCCCTTGGCCTTCAGAGCTGCCTTCAATTGGTCCAAAAGTTCAATGTAATACCTTGCATTGATGGTGGAACCCTTTTGAAGGTAGTCCACTAGCAGCACACCCTCCTTATCCCAGAACACAGACACAATCACCTTAGTGGCTGATTTTTGCACCCTGAATGTCTTTGTACGAGGAGAACCACTGTGCCTCCGCTCTTTTGACTGCTCCTTGTTTTCAGGGTCATATAAATAAATCCAGATCTCATCCATAGTGACCGGTCGCTCCAGGAAGGTCTTATCAGTCCAGAGCGGAAAGTTGTCACTCGCTGCTTCTCTGATCTGTTGTCAGACATTTGGGGACCCACTTTGCAGAAGCTTCCTCATGTCCAAATGTTCATGGATAATGACACAAACGTTCACGGGAAATCCCCATGATGTCTGCTATTGCTTTAGCTGAAATTGGTGGATTCTCCAGTATGAGGTTGTGCGCAGCATCGACAATCTCCAGAACGACAACCACTTTCGGGCGTCCAGGACGTTCCTCATCATTGGGGCTGAAGTAGCCCCTTATAAATTTGGCAGCCCAGTTGTTAACTTTGGAATATGAAGGGCATTGATCCCCCAATGTCTGCGACATATCACCATGAATATCCTTCCTGGACTTTCCTTGCAGAAACAAGAATTTTATCTCTCCTCTGCTCTCAGTTGCTGTGAATATCGCATTAGACTCCGCCATTTTGTTTTCCCACATGCAAAGAACACTGTTCCATAAGCAACAAACACACAATTTTGAAAACAAATATTAGACACATAAGGCTTCATGTGATGTAACATTCATTACCGTAGAGACTAAAAAGATCACAAAGCCAAAGACTTATCAGCAGCCCCTCGTACACACATATTTCTCTCCTCACATTTCTAGAACCATCACCCTCTATGACTATATAGCGGTAGATACTAGCATCTGCACTCACCATTCATTTTTCCTGACTTTTCTTTTACAGCTGGTCCAGAACTTCACGACGACTTCTTCTACTAACATATTTGCAGAGATTGTAATACACACATATTTCTCTTCTCACATTTCCAGGACCACCACCCCCTATGAATATATAGTGGTAGATACCAGCATCTGCACTCACCATTCATGTTTTTTCTTTTTTCGGCCGACCCAGACCATCATGATGACTTCTCCTCTGCAGAGATTGGAATACACACGTATTTCTCTTCACATTTCTGGGACCGTCATCCCCTATTACCAAACTACACCCCATGTTGCTGATGCCCCCAATTATTGACCCTAAATACGATACGTCCGACATATTGGTGTCATTTTAATGCTCCTTATTCAGTAAGAATGCCTCCTATGTGCCCCTTTGGAGGCTATAATGCCCCTTTATGAAGTATTAATGCCTCTCATGTTCCGTTATAAAGTGGTAATGCCATGAGTGCCCCTTTTAAAGTAATAATGGCTCTTGGATGCCCTTTTAAAGGGGTTATCTATCATTCAATAATTTTTCCTGTCTTTTCTTTTCCAGCTGATCCAGACCTTCATGATGATTTCTCTCCTGCAGAGATTGCAATACAGACATATTTCTCTTCACACATTTCCATCACTGTCATCCCCTATTACCGAATTACACAAGCTCTCCATGTTTCTGAGACCCCCAATTATTTACCCAAAATGCGACACTTCAGATATATTGGTGTCACGTTAATGCACCGTTGTGCCGCCTATACAGTAAGAATGCCTCCTTTGTGCCCTGTTGAAGGCTATAATGCCCCTTTAAGAAGTAATAATGCCCCACATAGTTCCTTAAAGGGTTTGTCTATCACTCAATAATTTTTCCTATCTTTTCTTTTCCAGCCGGCCCAGTCCTTCATGACGACTTCTCCTCTTCTCACATTTCCAGGACCATCATACCCTATTAGCAAACTACACAGCCTCTCCATGTTGCTGATACCCTCAATTATTGACCCTAAATATGATACTTCAGCTATATTGGTGTCACGTTAATGCACCCTATACAGTAAGAATACCTCCTCTGTGCCCCTTTAAAGGCTTAAAGGCCCCTTTAAGAAGTAATAATGCCCCAGATATTCCCTTATAAAGTGGTAATGCCATGAGTGCCCCTTTTAAAGTAGTAATGGCTCTTGAATGACCTCTTAAATGGGTTGTCTATCATTCAATAATTTTTCCTGTCTTTTCTTTTCCAGCTGATACAGACCTTCATGATGATTTCTCATCTGCAGAGATTGCAATACAGACAAGTGCCACTTTTAAAATAATAATGGCCCTTAGATGCCCTCTTAAAGGGGTTGTCTATCACTCAGTAACTTTTCCTGTCTTTTCTTCTCCGTCCGGCCCAGACCTTCATGATGACTTCTCCTCTTCTCACATTTCCAGGACCATCATCCCCTATTACCAAACTACACAAGCTCCTCATGTTTCTGATATCCCCACTTATTGACCCTAAATGCGACATTTCAGATATATTGGTGTCATTTTAATGCCTCCTATTTAGTAAGAATGCATCCTATGTGCCCCTTTTAAGGCTAAAATGCCCCTTTAAGAAGTAATAATGCCCCACATATTCCCTTATAAAGTGGTAATGCCATGAGTGCCCCTTTTAAAGTAATAATGGCTCTTGTATGCCCTCTTAAAGGGGTTGTCTATCACTCAATAATTTTTCCTGTATTTTCTTTTCCAGCTGATCCAGTCCTTCATGACGACTTCTCCTCTTCTCACATTTCCAGGACCATCATACCCTATTAGCAAACTACACAGCCTCTCCATGTTGCTGATACCCTCAATTATTGACCCTAAATATGATACTTTTAGCTATATTGGTGTCACTTTAATGCACCCTATACAATAAGAATACCTCCTATGTGCCCCTTTAAAGGCTAAAATGCCCCTTTAAGAAGTAATAATGCCCCAGATATTCCCTTATAAAGTGGTAATGCCATGAGTGCCCCTTTTAAAGTAGTAATGACTCTTGAATGCCCTCTGAAAGGGGTTGTCTATCATTCAATCATTTTTCCTGTCTTTTCTTTTCCAGCTGATCCAGACCTTCATGATGATTCTCTCCTGCAGAGAGTGCAATACAGACATATTTCTCTTCGCACATTTCCAGCACTGTCATCCCCTATAATGCGACACGTCAGATAAATTGGTGTAACGTTAATGCACCGTTGTGCCACCTATACAGTAAGAATGCCTCCTTTGTGCCCCGTTGAAGGCTATAATGCCCCTTTAAGAAGTAATAATGCCCCACATAGTTCCTTAAAGGGGTTGTCTATCACTCAATATTTTTTCCTGTCTTTTCTTTCCCAGCTGATCCAGACCTTCATGACGATTTCTCATCTGCAGAGATTGCAATACAGACAAGTGCCCCTTTTAAAGTAATAATGGCCCTTAGATGCCCCCTTAAAGGGGTTGTCTATCACTCATTAATTGATATAAGGGGCTCTATAATCGCGGATACAGATGAGAATAGCGCTCGACCCGTGTTCCCGGTGGGCCTCAATTGCTCCAGGGCGGCTGCTCCTCTGACACGGGCAAATACGCAAAAACAAATGTTTTTATGCAAACAGCAACAATGGTAATGAAGATACATTACGAGGTTTTACATTTGCAGCCCCGATGTCACGTCGAGGTGGCGCGTCGTTTTATTTCGACTGTGACAAATGTCAGTCTTCTCTCCGCTACATCCTCAGTAAAAGGAGTCGTCGGCCTTCTCCTCCCGCAACATCTTATTACCGAGGCCGTATGAGTCACGGGTGATTATGGAGACGGCTCAGGCTGAGCGCGGTTTCTGTCGGTGTCATTGTGATATTTAGATGTGAGGTCGGGACCCCTGATTTTTACCATTTCAAATAAAGTATGTGACCCCTTGGTCTGGGTGGGAACTGAACGACTGCGATTCTAGGAATCGTCTTGATTAATGCCCTGTTATTGGCTTTTCTTTCTGTGCCACATTCTCATATGTTGTTGTAAATGTGCAAGAAATCTCTGCGGAGGAGCAGCTGTCGAGCAGCCGTAACCGAATCACCGGGTAATCACACTGCTGTCTGCCAGGTGTGACCCCCGACAGGCTACAAAGACCATCACGATGGGATTTAAAGGGGACCACAACCTCTAAAGTGGAGCATTTCTGCATGGCATTGTTGACCAGGGAACGTCAGAGTTGCCCTTTCACTCTTGATGTGATGTCAACCCTAGAAAGTGGTGGCTGTCGGACAAGAGCCGCTCCGTCAGATAGCGGAGAATGGAGCGACGGTCGGGTGGAAGCAGCTCCATGATACATCAATAAGAGCGTAAGAGACAAGACAAGGAAAAATGAGGGACTCTAACACTAGGACACCAGGGATATCATAGAATGGTAGAGTTGGAAGGGACCTCAAGGGCCATCGGGTCCAACCCCCTGGGATTGCAGGCTTTCCTAAATCATCCCAGCTATGTTTATCCAGTTTCTGCTTGAATATTTCCATTGGTGGAGAGCTCACCACCTCCCGTGGTCGCCTGTTCCACTCCCTGACTGCCCTCACCACCTCCCGTGGTCGCCTGTTCCACTCCCTGACTGCCCTCATCACCTCCCGTGGTCGCCTGTTCCACTCCCTGACTGCCCTCACCACCTCCCGTGGTCGCCTGTTCCACTCCCTGACTGCCCTCACCACCTCCCGTGGTCGCCTGTTCCACTCCCTGACTGCCCTCACCACCTCCCGTGGTCGCCTGTTCCACTCCCTGACTGCCCTCACTACCTCCCGTGGTCGCCTGTTCCACTTTCTGACTGATCTCACTTCAATGGATATGAAGCCATTGAATACCTAGGACACCAAAGACTGGAAATAAAGCCACTAGGCACCAGATACTGGGAACCTCCACCTCCCATATTCCCAGCTGGTCCTACCCAGTAGACGAGCTGTACAGAGGTGACAGGGTAGAGCCATATCTTGGCTTTCCTTATCTCTGGGCTTCTATTCCCTCATGGCCTGGTAGCCGCCTAGACGTTTTGATCTTTCTTTTGAAGCGTAAGAGAGTTGCTGGCTGGGTGGTCTCAATCACTAGCTAAACCAACTAAACCACCAGGAGCTGGAAACTAAACCACCAGGAGCTGGAAACTAAACCACCAGGAGCTGGAAACTAAATCACTAGGAGTTGGAAGCTAAACCACCAAGAGATGGAAACTAAACCACCAGGAGATGGAAACTAAACCACTAGGAGATGGAAACTAAACCACCAGGAGATGGAAACTAAACCACCAGGAGCTGGAAACTAAACCACCAGGAGGTGGAAACTAAACCACCAGGAGGTGGAAACTAAACCACCAGGAGCTGGAAACTAAACCACTAGGGGCTGGAAACTAAACCACCAGGAGGTGGAAACTAAACTACCAGGAGGTGGAAACTAAACCACCAGGAGCTGGAAACTAAACCACCAGGAGCTGGAAACTAAACCACTAGTAGCTGGAAACTAAACCACCAGGAGCTGGAAACTAAACCACTAGAAGTTGGAAACTAAACCACCAGGAGCTGGAAACTAAACCACCAGGAGCTGGAAACTAAACCACTAGGAGCTGGAAACTAAACCACCAGGAGCTGGAAACTAAACCACCAGGAGCTGGAAACTAAATCACCAGGAGCTGGAAACTAAACCACCAGGAGCTGGAAACGAAACCACCAGAAGTTGGAAACTAAACCACTAGGAGCTGGAAACTAAACCACCAGGAGCTGGAAACGAAACCACCAGAAGTTGGAAACTAAACCACAAGGAGCTGGAAACTAAACCACCAGGAGCTGGAAACTAAACCACTAGGGGCTGGAAACTAAACCACCGGGAGCTGAAGTTGGAAACTAAACCACCAGGAGCTGCAAACTAAACTACCAGGAGATGGAAACTAAACCACCAGGAGCTGGAAACTAAACCACCAGGAGCTGGAAACTAGACCACTAGGAGCTGGAAACTAAACTACCAGAAGTTGGAAACTAAACCACCAGGAGCTGGAAACTAAACCACCAGGAGCTGGAAACTAAACCACTAGAAGTTGGAAACTAAACCACCAGGAGCTGGAAACGAAACCACCAGAAGATGGAAACTAAACCACCAGGAGCTGGAAACTAAACCACCAGGAGCTGGAAACTAAACCACTAGAAGTTTGAAACTAAACCGCCAGGAGCTGGAAACTAAACTACCAGGAGCTGGAAACTAAACCACCAGGAGCTGGAAACTAAACTACCAGGAGCTGGAAACTAAACTACCACGAGATGGAAACTAAACCACCAGGAGATGGAAACTAAACCACCAGGAGCTGGAAACTAAACCACCAGGAGATGGAAACTAAACCACCAGGAGCTGGAAACTAAACCACCAGGAGATGGAAACTAAACCACCAGGAGCTGGAAACTAAACCACAAGGAGATGGAAATCACCAGGAGCTGGAAACTAAACCACCAGGAGCTGGAAACTAAACCACCAGAAGATGGAAACTAAACCACCAGAAGCTGGAAACTAAACCACCAGGAGCTGGAAACTAAACCACTAGGAGCTGGAAACTAAACCACTAGGAGCTGGAAACTAAACCACAAGGAGATGGAAATCACCAGGAGCTGGAAACTAAACCTCCAGGAGCTGGAAACTAAATCTCCAGGAGCTGGAAACTAAACCACCAGGAGCTGGAAACTAAACCACCAGGAGCTGGAAACTAAACTACCAGGAGCTGGAAACTAAACCGTTAGGCACCAGGTTGTTTAAAATGGTCATTTCCAGTAAGAACAAGATGAGGCTAGAATGTGTAGATTGAATAATTATCGGCCCTTCTAAGCTTCCATTTCATAAAGGGCACAGCGCAAAAAATGCTGCACAAAGGCCCTGATGTCACAAGAGGTCCATTCACAAGTGATACAGATTTTGCGCCTCCCCCTAGGACCAGTTTTTACACGTTTTTTGGTTTTCTGTGCTCACTATTGGTGTACCGCCCCGGGGCTCGGCCGCCTGCCGAGCCACTCGGATCCGTGCTCGTCGGTGGGTGGCTCGAGCTCCTCACGGACCCGGGAGTCACGTCGCTCTGAAAAGGGGACTTGGCGCTACACGTAGGGATTTCGGTGGGGAGGTCCACGGCCGGGGCCGCGGTTGTTTGTAGGGTGTTTGAGTTCGTGACGCCACCCACGGGTTGTGGTGAATGGATGGACACCACCGCTGCCGTTGACTAGGCTCCCGGGGACGGTGTTGCGTAGCTTGGTGTTGACCCCTCCGTGGGTAGGGGGAATGATGGTCCTGGGGGCCCGAGGGAGGTGCTGAGGCGGGGGGAACTGGATGCGTGCTGGGGTGTCGGTGCGGTGTGGCGCAGTGTGCGGCCCGAAGGCACTGTTGTACTTATTATTACAAACTGGAGTCTCTGGTAAACCAAACAAGATGGTGAACGAGGCCCGCAGCCGGCTGCAGTTTTCCCCTTATCAGGTTGGTGGTTTCCGCCTTTCTCCTGCACCTTACTTATGTAGAAAACGTCGACTCCTATGCCTAAGCAACGGTAGTCCGCTCCCCGGCTTGGTATGTGCCGGGAGAGCCCTCCTTTGCCTTAGCCCCTTGGGTCTCTATGTCTGGGCGGTGGCATTATCCTAATGTTTGGGCTGTTGTCTTCAGTCGGGTCTTAGATGGGATAGGTCCTAAAGTCCAGTCCTCAATCAGTTGATTTGACTCAGCCCGGTTGTTTCTGGGCCTCGTACAGGGTCTGAGTACCCCTCCTGGTGCTCCGGTTTCCAATCGGTTCCCCGGTTCGGTACCGGCGGGCCACTGCCCGTCCCCGGTCCCTACGGTTCCACCGGCTGTAATCCCAGCTCCTGCAGGTGGCCACCACCGTCTGCCTCCTTGCCAGAGGTGACTGGGATCCAACCCAGACACCTGGTGTAAACTGTGGCAGACCCCGGCACAGGTCTGCCCTTGAACTTCACTCCACCTCGCTTCACTGTCAAAGCTCAACTTCACAAACTGGTTTTTCCCACCTCAGGGCCTGTGAACTCCTCGGTGGGCGGAGCCAACCACCTAGCTCCACCCCCCTGGTGTGAACATCAAACCCGGAGGGTGGTGACAAGGTTTTGGTGTTTGGCTGCTGTCACCTTTCTGAAAGGAAGGGGGGGGCATGTGTGTGCATGGGACTACCCGTGACAACCTGGCTAGTCCAGGGCGTCACATTGGCACAAGTACAATCTCTACTCCTATGTACGGCAAGGGTAAGCTGACAGTGGGGAGGGTCATATCCGCACTTAAATATGACAAGTTGGGTCAAACCTGAATGTGAAAAAGAAGGGTTTTGACTTTTGACGCATGTTCCAGCACCAGTACCCACCCCATAGCCGTGCCTAAAAAATGCCTGCGGAGCACTAAGTGCCTAAATTATCCCTGTGATCAGAGCCGGCGATGACGCCCGGTGCAGGCGGCTTCGCGAATCTCCAGATTGCTGGGACTTTTCATCTCATCCATTTGTGATATTCTGAGAACACATCTAGAATTGTATCTGGAGTGTTTTCTAGTAATTGAGTTAATGGCTCCTAATTACACGGAACATGTTGCCGGATCTCTGTGCCGGTGAATGCCGCCGCCTCTGTGACTTGGCTTTGACAGAATGCCGCCTTTGTCAGCCAGTCACCGGGAACGTCTGATGTCCAATTAGCTGGAATGCTGTTTTTCTGCATCTTAAAAGGCTGTTTGTGTGCGAGTTATAAATGAGCTCCCAAATAACTCGTTGTCCTCTGGACGTGCGCCGCGGAGCATCCATGTGTCTGCACTCGCTCGGCATAGTGAGCATTCTTTGCCTTGTGTCCCCTTAAAATAAATCCTGATGCTTTCATCTGTGATAACCTCCAACATAACAGTGCCAGTGAAGCGCGTGGGCACCAAAGCAAAATTTCCAGTCCGATTTTAACCTAATGTGTATGGGGACCTTTAGCGTGTCCCTCCTGCTCTGTGTGACTTCTCATTACATAGAAGTATTACATGGTGCCCCAAAAAACAAGCCACGGAGCATGCAATATATCTTTATGGGGTGCTTGCTAAAGCAAAGGCAACCTTGAAAATGGATCAAGATGGATGTTCTAGAATTCCATACTAGTGATGAGCGGGCACTACCATACTCGGGTGCTCAGTACTGGTAACTAGTGATGAGCGGGCACTACCATACTCGGGTGCTCAGTACTGGTAACTAGTGATGAGTGGGCACTACCATGCTCGGGTGCTCGGTACTGGTAACTAGTGATGAGCGGCACTACCATGCTCAGGTGCTCAGTACTTGTAACTAGTGATGAGCGGGCACTACCATGCTCGGGTGCTCGGTACTGGTAACTAGTGATGAGCGGCACTACCATGCTCAGGTGCTCAGTACTTGTAACTAGTGATGAGCGGGCACTACCATGCTCGGGTGCTCGGTACTGGTAACTAGTGATGAGCGGCACTACCATGCTCAGGTGCTCAGTACTGGTAACTAGTGATGAGCGGGCACTACCATACTCGGGTGCTCAGTACTGGTAACTAGTGATGAGTGGGCACTACCATGCTCGGGTGCTCGGTACTGGTAACTAGTGATGAGCGGCACTACCATGCTCAGGTGCTCAGTACTTGTAACTAGTGATGAGCGGGCACTACCATGCTCGGGTGCTCAGTACTCGTAACTAGTAATGAGCGGGCACTACCATGCTCGGGTACTCAGTACTCGTAACTAGTGATGAGCGGGCACTACCATGCTCAGGTGCTCAGTACTGGTAACTAGTGATGAGCGGGCACTACCATGCTCAGGTGCTCTGTACTCGTAACTAGTGATGAGTGAGCACTACCATGCTCGGGTGCTCTGTACTGGTAACTAGTGATGAGCGGGCACTACCATGCTCGGGTGCTCGGTACTGGTAACTAGTGATGAGCGGGCACTACCATGCTCGGGTGCTCAGTACTCGTAACTAGTGATGAACGGACACTACCATGCTCGGGTGCTCAGTACTCGTAACTAGTGATGAGCGGGCACTACCATGCTCGGGTGCTCAGTACTCGTAACTAGTGATGAGCGGACACTACCATGCTCGGGTGCTCAGTACTAGTAACAAGTGATGAGCGGGCACTACCATGCTCGGGTGCTCAGTACTCGTAACTAGTGATGAGCGGGTACTACCATGCTCGGGTGCTCAGTACTCGTAACTAGTGATGAGCGGGCACTACCATGCTCGGGTGCTCAGTACTCGTAACTAGTGATGAGCGGACACTACCATGCTCGGGTGCTCAGTACTAGTAACAAGTGATGAGCAGGCACTACCATGCTCAGGTGCTCAGTACTCGTAACTAGTGATGAGCGGGCACTACCATGCTCAGAACTGGTAACTAGTGATGAGCGGGCACTAGCATGCTCGGGTACTCAGTACTCGTAACTAGTGATGAGTGGGTACTACCATGCTCGGGTGCTCAGTACTCGTAACTAGTGATGAGCGGGCACTACCATGCTCGGGTGCTCAGTACTCGTAACTAGTGATGAGCGGGTACTACCATGCTCGGGTGCTCAGTACTCGTAACTAGTGATGAGCGGGTACTACCATGCTCGGGTGCTCAGTACTCGTAACTAATGATGAGCGGGCACTACCATGCTCGGGTGCTCAGTACTCGTAACTAGTGATGAGCGGGCACTACCATGCTCAGGTGCTCAGTACTCGTAACTAGTGATGAGCGGCCACTACCATGCTCAGGTGCTCAGTACTCGTAACTAGTGATGAGCGGGCACTACCATGCTCGGGTGCTCAGTACTCGTAACTAGTGATGAGCGGGCACTACCATGCTCAGGTGCTCAGTACTCGTAACTAGTGATGAGCGGGCACTACCATGCTCGGGTGCTCTGTACTTGTAACTAATGATGAGCGAGCACTACCATGCTCAGGTGCTCAGTACTCGTAACTAGTGATGAGCGGGCACTACCATGCTCGGGTGCTCAGTACTCGTAACTAGTGATGAGCGGGGCACTACCATGCTCGGGTGCTCAGTACTGGTAACTAGGGATGAGCGGGCACTACCATGCCCAGGTGCTCAGTACTCGTAACTAGTGATGAGCGGGCACTACCATGCTCAGGTGCTCAGTACTGGTAACTAGTGATGAACCGGCACTACCATGCTCGGGTGCTCAGTACTCGTAACTAGTGATGAGTGGGCACTACCATGCTCGGGTGCTCAGTACTCGTAACTAGTGATGAGTGGGCACTACCATGCTCGGGTGCTCTGTACTCGTAACTAGTGATGAGCGGGCACTACCATGCTCGGGTGCTCTGTACTCGTAACTAGTGATGAGCGGGCACTACCATGCTCGGGTGCTCTGTACTCGTAACTAGTGATGAGTGGGCACTACCATGCTCGGGTGCTCTGTACTCGTAACTAGTGATGAGCGGGCACTACCATGCTCGGGTGCTCAGTACTCGTAACTAGTGATGAGCGGGCACTACCATGCTCGGGTGCTCAGTACTGGTAACTAGTGATGAGTGGGCACTACCATGCTCAGGTGCTCAGTACTCGTAACTAGTGATGAGCGGGCACTACCATGCTCAGGTGTTCAGTACTCGTAACTAGTGATGAGCGGGCACTACCATGCTCGGGTGCTCTGTACTCGTAACTAGTGATGAGTGGGCACTACCATGCTCAGGTGCTCAGTACTCGTAACTAGTGATGAGCGGGCACTACCATGCTCAGGTGCTCAGTACTCGTAACTAATGATGAGCGGGCACTACCATGCTCAGGTGCTCAGTACTCGTAACTAGTGATGAGCGGGCACTACCATGCTCAGGTGTTCAGTACTCGTAACTAGTGATGAGCGGGCACTACCATGCTCGGGTGCTCTGTACTCGGAACTAGTGATGAGTGGGCACTACCATGCTCAGGTGCTCAGTACTCGTAACTAGTGATGAGCGGGCACTACCATGCTCAGGTGTTCAGTACTAGTAACTAGTGATGAGCGGGCACTACCATGCTCGGGTGCTCAGTACTCGTAAGTAGTGATGAGCGGGCACTACCATGCTCAGGTGTTCAGTACTCGTAACTAGTGATGAGCGGGCACTACCATGCTCGGGTGCTCTGTACTCGTAACTAGTGATGAGCGGGCACTACCATGCTCGGGTGCTCAGTACTCGTAACTAGTGATGAGCGGGCACTACCATGCTCAGGTGCTCAGTACTCGTAACTAGTGATGAGCGGGCACTACCATGCTCGGGGGCTCAGTACTGGTAACTAGTGATGAGCGGACACTACCATGCTCGGTTGCTCAGTACTGGTAACTAGTGATGAGCGGCCACTACCATGCTCGGGTGCTCAGTACTGGTAACTAGTGATGAGCGGGCACTACCATGCTCAGGTGCTCAGTACTCGTAACTAGTGATGAGCGGGCACTACCATGCTCGGGTGCTCAGTACTGGTAACTAGTGATGAGCGGGCACTACCATGCTCGGGTGCTCAGTACTGGTAACTAGTGATGAGCGGGCACTACCATGCTCAGGTGCTCAGTACTGGTAACTAGTGATGAGCGGGCACTACCATGCTCAGGTGCTCAGTACTCGTAACTAGTGATGAGCGGGCACTACCATGCTCGGTTGCTCAGTACTGGTAACTAGTGATGAGCGGGCACTACCATGCTCGGGGGCTCAGTACTGGTAACTAGTGATGAGCGGACACTACCATGCTCGGGTGCTCAGTGCTGGTAACTAGTGATGAGCGGGCACTACCATGCTCGGGGGCTCAGTACTGGTAACTAGTGATGAGCGGGCACTACCATGCTCGGGGGCTCAGTACTGGTAACTAGTGATGAGCGGGCACTACCATGCTCGGGGGCTCAGTACTGGTAACTAGTGATGAGCGGGCACTACCATGCTCGGTTGCTCAGTACTCGTAACTAGTGATGAGCGGGCACTACCATGCTCGGGTGCTCAGTACTGGTAACTAGTGATGAGCGGGCACTACCATGCTCAGGTGCTCAGTACTCGTAACTAGTGATGAGCGGGCACTACCATGCTCGGGTGCTCAGTACTGGTAACTAGTGATGAGCGGGCACTACCATGCTCGGGTGCTCAGTACTGGTAACTAGTGATGAGCGTGCACTATCATGATGGCACGTGCACCACGCCGTGTTTCCATTCAATGACAACAGAGATCATCTAGAAACACAGTGTCCCCTATCTGTATGAGGTGCAGTACCAGACACGGCCTGTAGATCAGAATGGCGCTGTTTCTCATACAATCCCCCAGACACTTTGCTGCTCGCAATCCATTGTGATATAATGTCTTGGTTATGGCTCCGCTCAGTGTCTGTGTTTCGCGCCCTGTGTTATTCCCGCGTTGTGATGGAGGGACTTGTCATTACTCGCCGGATTCTGCGGAGGATCATCCAGCAGACATAATAAAGCTCGGCAGACTTCACAGGTGACAGCCCTGGTGGGCAAGTGACAGCGCCGCCAGCACGGCTCATTAATAATCCTGACAGGAGGCTCTGTAGAGTCACGCTGCGGCTTCACTGCCGTCTCCTTGCTCCTGAGAGGCCCAAAATGCTTCCCGAAGAGTGAAAGCCGGCTCAGAGATTGACTGTCAGCCAGCTTTCCCACCAACTCTCGAACAAGATGGGCGCAGAACCTGCTCAGCAGCGCTCACCCTCTTAGAAAAGTGTCATAAACTCTCATAGTACAGAGCAGCGCTGCCTCCTGCCACTAGAGGGCGACCTCCAATAAATACATATGTGTGTGCGATTGCCACAATGGTACATGTAGTCCCGCCCCTGAGGAACATCACTCACATTCCCCAGCTGCTGCAGAATCTCTCTGGTAGTGGTGGGTGTTAATACTTTCCTTGATACCAGTCCAAAGAACTTCTGCAGCAGCTGGGTTGTAAATTATGATCTTTCCCCTAGCTACTGCAGAACCTCTTTAATATTTTAATTTTCGACAGAAGGAAACGCCTTCTCTTTAAGAAAAAAAAGAGGTTTTGCAGCAGCTTAAGTGTGTATAATAAAGTACAATGATTGAGCTCCTGAAAACCCTGTAACACCCCCCTCAGCTGCTGCACCACCTCCTTGACAAATTATGGGAGAGCATTATTTAATATCTGACTGAAATTATTATAATAAAATATATCACCACGCCCCTGAGGAACCCTATAATACACCCCCTAGCTGCTGCAGCACCTCTTTAAGAGAAAGACTGGTATGGTCTGAAATGTTCATGATAAAATACATTCACCACACCCCTGAGGAACCCTATAATACACCACATAGCTGCTGCAGCACCTCTTTAAGAGAAAGACTGATATGGCCTGAATGGCTTATGATAAAATATATTCACCACGCCCCTGAGGAACCCTATAATACACCCCCTAGCTGCTGCAGCACTTCTTTAAGAGAAAGACTGAATGGCTGAAATGATTGTGATAAAATATATTCACCACGCCCCTGAGGAGCCCTATAATACACCCCCTAGCTGCTGCAGCACCTCTTTAAGAGAAAGACTGGTATGGGCTGAAATTCTTATGATAAAATACATTCACCACACCCCTGAGGAACCCTATAATACACCACATAGCTGCTGCAGCACCTCTTTAAGAAAAAGACTGGTATGGGCTGAAATGTTCATGATAAAATACATTCACCACACACCTGAGGAACCTTATAATACACCCCTTAGCTGCTGCAGCACCTCTTTAAGAGAAAGACTGAATGGCTGAAATGCTTATGATAAAATACATTCACCACACCCCTGAGGAACCCTATAATACACCCCCTAGCTGCCTCAGCACCTCTTTAAGAGATAGACTGATATGGCCTGAATGGCTTTTGATAAAATATATTCACCACGCCCCTGAGGAACCCTATAATACACCCCCCAGCTGCTGCAGAACCTCTTTAAGAGAAAGACTGATATGGCCTGAATGGCTTATGATAAAATATATTCACCACACCCCTGAGGAACCCTATAATACACCCCCTAGCTGCCTCAGCACCTCTTTAAGAGAAAGACTGATATGGCCTGAATGGCTTTTGATAAAATATATTCACCACGCCCCTGAGGAACCCTATAATACACTCCCTAGCTGCTGCAGCACTTCTTTAAGAGAAAGACTGGTATGGTCTGAAATGTTCATGATAAAATATATTCACCACACCCCTGAGGAACCCTATAATACACCCCCTAGCTGCTGCAGCACTTCTTTAAGAGAAAGATAGGTATGGTCTGAAATGTTCATGATAAAATACATTCACCACGCCCCTGAGGAACCCTATAATACACCCCTTAGCTGCTGCAACACCTCTTTAAGAGAAAGACTGAATGGCTGAAATGATTGTGATAAAATATATTCACCACGCCCCTGAGGAGCCCTATAACACTGCCCCTAGCTGCTGCAGCACCTCTTTAAGATAAAGACTGGTATGGCCTGAATGGCTTATGATAAAATATATTCACCACGCCCCTGAGGAACCCTATAATACACCCCCTAGCTGCTGCAGCACTTCTTTAACAGAAAGACTGATATGGCCTGCAATGCTGATGATAAAATATATTCACCCCGCCTCTGAGGAACCGTATAATACACCTCCTAGCTGCTGCAGCACCTCTTTAAGCAGAAAAGAAGAAAGACTAATGTGATATTTTGCCTTTTAGTTAAAAGAGGTTCTGCAGCAGCTGGAACATATATTGTGGGGAATACTTTATGGGAAGAGTCTCTGAGCTGCAGATCTCTAGCGGTAATGAACTACAACTCTCATCAGACCCTGAGAAGTAAAGGCTTGCTGGGAGTTGTAGTTTGGCAAATAATGGGACACTATTAAGCCTAATTTACCCCCCTAAAAGTTCATTTTAATTTTTAATTTAAATTCATTTTTTCCATCTCTGCCGTCGTTCTCCCCGGACTAATGTTTGCTCTGACTAACGCCTCCTGTAGATTTTTGTTTGATTTGCTTGACATTTAAATAAGTGGAAAATTGACAAATTTGCATAATCTTCCTGCGATCGGCCAAACGTGTCCTAATATTTCACTTAAAAACGTGTTCTTTTGTTTTCATTAAATTCTATTATACGACGTAAACCCTGCAGTGTCCTGAGAACTCCTAGTTTTATTAGGTATTTGGGGTTTTTTTGTTTTTTTTTTTAGAATTTATTTGCATTTCTTTGAATTATTTTTTTGGGGGGAGGAGGATACGAGACACTAAATTTAATGCTTTACTATTTTTATTTTATCATTTTATTTTTGCCACTTGCACTTATAAAATATCGAGCTTGGTGATGTCTAATATAAGCATGTTTTATATTATTGAATTATGTAATATTTGTTTACTTTTTAAATATTTGTAAAAAAAAAGTTGAGTTAAAAATATTTTAAACCTGTTTTTTGTCTTTTTAACCTTTTAAATTATTGAATTATGTAATATTAGTTTACTTTTAAAATAATATTTAAAAAAAATATTTAAAAAATATGTTTACTTTTTCCATTTTTTTTATTAAAAATATTTGATACTTTTTAAAATATTTGTAAAAAAAATATGAACAATTTTTTTTTGCCTTTTTCTAACCTTTTATATTATTGAATTATGTAATATTTGTTTACTTTTTAAATATTTGGAAAAAAAGTTTTGTTAAAAATATTTTAAACCTGTTTTTTGTCTTTTTAACCTTTTAACTTATTGAATTATGTAATATTAGTTTACTTTTAAAATAATATTTTAAAAAAATATGTTTACTTTTTACATTTTTTTATTAAATAATATTTTATACTTTTTTAACCTTTTATATTATTGCACTATGTAATATTAGTTTGCTTTTAAAATATTATTTAAAACCGTTTCATTATTTTTATGCTGAGGTTTTTTGCTTTTTTAACCTTATATATTAATGAATGACATAATATTTGGTTACTTTTAAATATTTTTTTATTACAAATATGTTTGTTTTGTTGTTTTTTTTCCTTTTTTAACCTATTTTATTATTGCATTATGTAATATTTCTTTACTTTTTAAATATTTTTACAAGTTTTATTAAAAAAATATTTTAAATGCTTTTCTTTGCTTTTATTACTTTTTATATTATTGAATGATGTAATATTTGTTTACTTTTTAAATATTTGTAAAAAAAAAAGTATTAAACATACTTTTTACGGGGTTTTTTTACGTTTTTTTGCCTTTTTTTAACCTTTATCCTTACATAATTTTATTTTTTTTCTTCTTTTTAGCATTTTTGTAACTTTTACCCTTACATAATTTTTTTTACATTTTATATGATTGAATTATGTAATATTTGTTTACTTTTTAAATATTTGTAAAAAAAAGCATTAAAATGATTTTTTACGTTTTTTTCTCGCTTTGTTTTGCCTTTTTAAACCTTTACCCTTACATAATTTTATTTTTTTCTTCTTTTTTGCCTTTTTTAACCTTTACATATTTTTTTTATATTATTGAATTATGTAATATTTGTTTACTTTTTAAATATTTATTAAAAAAATTAAAAATATTTTTTGTTTCATTCTTTTTGCCTTTTTTTTAACCTTTACCCCTACATAATTTTATTTTTTTTTCTTCTTTTTTTGCCTTTTTTAACCTTTACCCTTGCATAATTTTTTTTTGTTTATTTTTTCTCTTTTTTTTGCCTTTTTTTAACCTTTGCCCTTACATAATTTTATTTTTTTTATTTTTCTTCTTTTTTTTACTTTTTTAACCTTTACCCTTACATAATTTTATTTTTTTCTTCTTTTTTGCCTTTTTTAACCTTTACCCTTACATAATTTTATATTTTTTAACATTTTTTCTTCTTTTTTGCCTTTTTTTAACCTTTACCCTTACATAATTTTATTTTTTTATTTTTTCTTTTGCCTTTTTTTTAACCTTTACCCTTACATAATTTTATTTTTTTATTTTTTTCATCTTTTTTGCCTTTTTTTAACCTTTACCCTTACATAATTTTTTTTTTTTGCCTTTTTTAACCTTTACCCTTACATAATTTTATTTTTTTTACTTTTTTAACTTTTACCCTTACATAATTTTTTTTTCTTCTTTTTTTTGCCTTGTTTTAATCTTCACCCTTACATAATTTTATTTTTTTTCTTCTTTTTTGCCTTTTTTTAACCTTTACCCTTACATAATTTTATTTTTTTTCTTCTTTTTTTGCCTTTTTTTAACCTTTACCCTTACATAATTTTATTTTTTTTAACATTTTTTTCTTCTTTTTTGCCTTTTTTTAACCTTTACCCTTACATAATTTTATTTTTTTTTCTTCTTTTTTTTGCCTTTTTTTAACCTTTACCCTTACATAATTTTATTTTTTTATTTTTTCTTTTGCCTTTTTTTAACCTTTACCCTTACATAATTTTATTTTTTTATTTTTTTCATCTTTTTTGCCTTTTTTTAACCTTTACCCTTACATAATTTTTTTTTTTTGCCTTTTTTAACCTTTACCCTTACATAATTTTATTTTTTTATTTTTTTTACTTTTTTTAACCTTTACCCTTACATAATTTTTTTTTCTTCTTTTTTGCCTTGTTTTAATCTTCACCCTTACATAATTTTATTTTTTTTTTCTTCTTTTTTGCCTTTTTTTAACCTTTACCCTTACATAATTTTATTTTTTTTTCTTCTTTTTTTTGCCTTTTTTTTAACCTTTACCCCTACATAATTTTATTTTTTTTTCTTCTTTTTTGCCTTTTTTAACCTTTACCCTTACATATTTCTTTTTTTTATTATTATTATTTTTTCTATCACATGAGCAGTGCAATGCTGCTGGACTAGAGCCCCTTTGAACGTCCTTTCCAGCTTGCCAATGCCGCTATCCCCGGCCTGATGTCACCACTTTTTTGGGGATGGTGGCGGGTTAAGAAGACGTTCCTAGTGCTCTGCCGTGGCCGCTGGATCGGGGTCTTGCAAGTCTATTAACGCTCTACTAAGACTAGAAAATCCACATGACAGCCCACGTTGTATGCAATATTTTTTTACTCCTGGACAGTCCCTTAAAGTAAGCTCATTTTATGGGTGTGGCTTATGATAATTATTATTAAAAGGGGCGTTTCTGATCATTTGAGGGCGGAATAGGGGAGGAGCTTAAACATTCTACAATATGAGATATCATTGTATATAATAATAATAATGGAGTATATTCCGCTGAATTGCGCTAATGTAAAGTAATAAATTACCGTCTCCATTCTCAGATGCAAATTACGTCAAGTCAATCTTTAAACACACGGCCCGCGCTGTCACTTTAATGCTCTCCTGTGTAATTGCCGATGTTCTCCTGGAATAGACACAGCTGTAATTATCACTTTATTAATATTTTAATCCCACTTCACCCTGGCAGGTAAAACAGTCGTCGGCCATTTTTCCCCTTTAATTGCAGATATCAGCGGTAATATAGGATGACATGTTATATTACCGCCGCCTGCCGTAAATACATTGTTTAATGGGAAGTTCTCAGAAAAAAAAATTAATCATACATTATCCGTGTATCTGTCCTCATCAACATACAGCTAAGGCAACCGATGCAAAGGAAGAAAAAAAAAAAATTCTTAAAGGGATATTACTCATTCTTAAAGGGAATGTCTCATCAGAAATTGACCTATTGTTTAAAGCGGGCTATTATGTTAAATAAATTAAAAAAAATATATAAATAAATATATATCTATATATATGTATATATATATATATCTTTTGTATTGAAGCATCCAATGTGCTTGTGCAAAGGTCATTGAACAGGAGGAGGAGGAGGTGAGCTGTGACATCCCCTATAGTAATTGGTAGATCCAGTGGTATGTACTGTATATAGAGGTGTTATTAGTCATTGAACAGGAGGCAGAGGAGGTGAGCTGTGACATCACCTATTGTGAATGGTCGATCCTGTGTTATCTACTGTATCTATGTTATCAGTGATTGGACAGGAGGAGGAGGTGAGCTGTGATATAACCTATTGTGAATGGTGGATCCTGTGTTATCAATCATTGTACAGGAGGAGGAGGAGGTGAGCTGTGACATCACCTTTTGTGAATGGTGGATCCTGTGTTATCTACTGTATATAGAGGTGTTATCAGTCATTGTACAGGAGGAAGAGGTGAGCTGTGATATCACTTATTGTGAATGGGGGATCCTGTGGTATCTACTGTATATAGAGATGTTATCAGTCATTGTACTGGATGAGGAGGAGGTGAGCTGTGACATCACCTATTGTGAATGGTGGATCCTGTGTTATCTACTGTATATAGAGGTGTTAACAGTCATTGTACAGGAAGAGGAGGTGAGCTGTGACATAATCCATTGTGAATGGAGGATCCTGTGTTATCTACTATATATAGAGGTGTTATCAGTCATTGAACAGGAGGGGGAGGAGGTGAGCTGTGACATAACCTATTGTGAATGGTTAATCCTGTGTTATCTACTGTATATAGAGCTGTTATCAGTCATTGTACAAGATGAGGAGGAGGTGAGCTGTGATATCACCTATTGTGATTGGTGGATCCTGTGTAGGTACTGTGTATTGAGGTGTTATCAGTTATTGTAATCCTTCCTCTGCAGATAAGTACACTGCAGTAAACTCTTCCTGAAAAGACAAGAAGTGTCTAAAATTGCAATATTAGTATATGTGTAATAAAGATCATGATATGGAAAGAAAAAAAATAATGAAAATAGTTTTTTATCATACATATAACACAAAAATCGGATTTAAACAATAATTCATTTTCTGATGACATTCCCTTCAGGCTAGATGATAAATGTATGACAACTTGGTATCTGACTGCTAACTTCCCCTCCAAAAAGTGACCAGGGAAAACATGAACAGAGCTGTAGTGAGCTCTAGTCATTGTCTATGGGAGCAGCGGCCGCACATGCTCACTACCGTACTTAGTGGACTTTTGGACCTTTGTTATATGGATGCTTGAAGGTTTCAGCAGCCAGTCTCACAGTAATCCTATATTTATTATCCATCCTATCAATAGGTAGTAATTGTTGTTCATGGACAACCCCTTTAAGGCCTATTAATGTGTTACAAAAGGGGGTCTATTGCTTGAGAGCCCCATATATTAGAGTGGAGACAAATAGCATCTCTCTCATGAGGTTTATACATTACATAGACAGTCATTAATCTGCAGGGAAACTACGTACATGGCCACTGCAGTAATATCAGGAAACCAATGTTTGTAAAGCACTGTGAAATTAATCTAATATATAAAGCTGAATGTGTGTATGTATGTATGTATGTATGTATGTATGTGTGTGTGTGTGTGTGTGTGTGTGTGTGTGTGTGTGTGTGTGTGTGTGTGTGTGTATGTCTGGGATTGGCATCCGCACCATCGCAGCTACAGCCACAAAATTTTGCACACTCAAACGTCTGGACTCCGAGAGCGTCATAGGCTATGTTGTGAGGCGAAATTTTAACCCCGCGCTTTACAGTTATTCGCCAAAAAACCTGCCTCCATTAAAGCGAATGGAGCTGGGAGCCACAGTGCAGCCAGAACTTCAGAAGAATGCGCAGCCACGCCCTTATATGGAATGTTGGTGTGTCACAATGCAGCCAGGGAAAGAGACAGACACAGACAGGGAAAGAGGCAGACACAGACAGGGTAAGAAACAGACATAGACAGGGTAAGAGACAGACACAAAGAGACAGACACAGACAAAGAGACAGACTGACAGGGAAAGAGACAGACAGGGAAAGAGAGGGAAAGAGAGAGACAGGTTAAGAGACAGACACACACAGGTAAAGAGACATACACAGACAGAGAGACAGAAACAGACACAGGGAAACAGACAGACAGGGAAAGAGAGGGAAAGAGACAGACAAAGACAGGTAAAGAGACAAAGAGACAGATACAGGGAAAGAGACAGAGGGAAAGAGACAGACAGGGAAAGTGATAGATAGACAGACAGGGAAAGAGACAGACAAAGACAGGTAAAGAGACAGACAGACAAACAGACAGACACAGGGAAAGAGACAGAGGGAAAGAGAGGGAAAGAGACAGACAGGGAAAGAGACAGACAGGGAAAGAGACAGACAGGGAAAGTGATAGATAGACAGACAGGGAAAGAGATTGAGACAGATGGAGAAAGAGACTGAGACAGACAGAGAAAGAGACAAAGAGATAGAGAGACAGAAAGATATATACAGAGGGGGAGACAGACAGAGAATGGGAGAGAAACAGAGAGACAGTTACTATCCCGGGCGTTAATACATTCTATTTATACATTCTATCCCGGGAATGTTAATACATTCTATTTTGTTAACAGCAGTTATTAACCCGGGTGAAGCCGGATAGTACAGCTAGTAGCACTATATAAATGAATAAAATTATTATTATTATTATTCTTATTCTCATATTAGAGGGGGTTTTTTTTGCAGGTAAAATCTGTTTCCATTCTAATGCCTATGACCTGCACAGTTGAATGAAATCTGCAAGGTAAAACGTTTTTGACCTTTTCTGGAGCATTGTATGCTAGGAAGTGAGGGAAAAGGAAGTTCCAGGACCTAAAGTGCTGATAGAATGCTGAGGAAGAGGATCCGCCCACTGAAAAAAATGATAGAGCAGGAGAAAGAACAGGTATGTTTTGAGGATTTGTGTTCCTCACAGCCCTATTTGAAGGAACAGATAGAACAAAAAATAAATGATGAGTTTTGAAGACCAGTTCAGCTCTGCTACATCTGGATATACATTGTCTGATTAGGGTCTACAGATGAGAAGTTCATAGTCTGGGTGTTTTCCCATAGAAATGAAGCCTTCGTAATGTCAGGTCCCATCAAAGAGGCTTCGGTCTTGTTTGTTTCTTCCAACCATGTAATATTCCACAACCGTCACCCTCTGCTGAGGAGCAATAATAAGCCGTGACCTGCACACTATGGTTGTGCCCTGAGATGTCCGACAAACCACAGAGGGTCTCATCCTCCATGGAGGTCTCCAAGTGTTGTGTCTTGATTTTATGGAAGGATGACGTCCAGTCATCTAGAACTGAGGTCAACACCGATGTTCAAAAGACCCGCCAACAGCAGACACTCCATAACCTTCCTCATTTAGAAGAGGGACACCAAAGGCAAACACAGCGGGGCCCCCATAGACGACAAAGGCAAACACAGCGGGGCCCCATAGACGGCACCTCAATGATTGACGCTGATTAGTGGGGATCCCAAGGTAAAACCTTCCTAATCATTTCTTAATGGCCTACGATAAGGATAGATGTTACTTGAATACCCTGTGTATCCCTTTAAATTGTAAAATCCCTCTCCTAATTGTACAAATTCTATTGAACTCTCCTTAAAGGGATTTTTTCCATCTTCATAAATGGCTGTTGTCCTATAGTTCTTGTAAATCCAAGCAATTTTGCAATTTACTGTGTGTTAAAATTTGCAGCCGTTCTTGAGATATTAACACTTTTCTATTGTTTACAACTTGTTGCCTTGGAGACCGACCACCGCTGCCAGGCTGAAAAACATACCCAGTGATTGCAAGCTCTTTTCTATAGAGCTTGTAAGCGTTATTTTAAATCCAGGATCGCAGACGCTTGTTGGTAGCTCGTAATCCTGGCCAGCTGTAACGTAGTGGTTACAAGTTAGACAACAGCGGTGGTCGGTATCCTAGGTAACGACCTGCAATAAAAAAAAAGATGTGTTAATATCTCAAGAACGGTTGTAAATTTTAATAAGCAGTAAAATGCAAAAGTACTTGTTTTTACAAGATCTATCCAACAATACAAATTTATGAAAAAGCAAAAAACCCTTTAAATCAGTGGAGTTGTTCAAGGTCACTATGACCCACCTCCCCCAAGTTAGACACATATGTAAAGAACCCCTAATTATTGAAGCTGAGAAGATAACATAAGGTTTCCAAATCCATGACGCTGTTGACTTTTCGGAAGCCAACCAACCCTTTAAAAGGGTTTGCTGGAGATATTTTGCATAAATAAACTCTACAGACCTCTCCCCATCAAAGCCTAAATTTTCTATTTTCTTGTTAGTGTCTGGTCACCAGGATTCAACATGGTGATGATTCAGAATCTGAGCACCACATAGAGAAAACATTCTTGACTTCCAGGAGGTTCCGAGAGGTTTTCAAGATATTTGACAAGTTTTCTCAAAGTCCAAAAGGTTTCCACTTTTTCCTAAAACCTCTTGGACGTTTTGGGAGGTTTTCTGAAATGTAGAGTTCAAAGTATCTATAATGGTGTAAACTGAGAAGATTGGAAGTTGGGCAGCACCCAAGAAGGTTCCTTTTATCACTTGGAAGATTAGAGGTCTCCATGGTGGAACCATGGATCAAGCTTCACGAACATCTTATCATGACATCACCAGATGATTGGCTGATCTTCGATCATTAAGTGACATCATTAGACATCATTAGACCATCACTGATCCAGGCCAAAGCCTCAGAGCATCCTCGATCTCATTGACATTAGTTTCTTGAATAGGTTTCTGGTTGTCTTGCTAGAAAGAACCAAGAATTGCAACAGAACTGTGCCTCTAATCCTAAGAAGGTTCCTGTCATCACTGGTAAGATCAGATGTCCCCATGGTGGAATCACAGATCAAGCTTCACAGCCATTTTATCATGAAATCATCAGATGATTGGTTGAGCTTTAATCCTTAAGTGACATCATCAGACCATCATTGATCCAGTCCAAGGCCTCAGAGCATTCTCGATCTTGTTGATATTAGTTTCTTGAATAGTTTTCTGGTCATCATGGTGGAACCTCTGATCAAGGTTCAAGGTCATCTCATCATGACATCACCAGATGATTGGCTGAGCTTCGATCATTAAGTGACATCATTAGACATCATTAGACCATCATTGATCCAGCCCAGGGCCTCAGAGCATTCTTGATCTTGTTGACATTAGTTTCTTGAATAGTTTTCTGGTTGTCTTGCTAGAAAGAACCCAGAATTGCAACAGAACTGTGCCTCTAATCCTAAGAAGGTTCCTGTCATCACTGGTAAGATCAGAGGTCGCCACGGTGGAACCATGGATCAAGCTTCACAGCCATTTTATCATGAAATCATCAGATGATTGGCTGAGCTTTAATCCTTAAGCGACATCATCAGACCATCATTGATCCAGCCCAGGGCCTCAGAGCATTCTCGATCTTGTTGACAATAGTTTCTTGAATAGTTTTCTGGTTGTCATGATACAAAGAACTCAGAACTGCGACAAAACTGTGCCCCTAATCCCAAGAAGGTTCCTTTCATCACTTGTAAGATCAGAGGTCCCCATGGTGGAACCATGGATCAAGCACACGAACATCTCATCATGACATCATCAGATGATTGGCTTAGCTTCAATCATTAAGTGACATCATCAGACATGATCAGACCATCACTGATCCAGCCCAAGGCCTCAGAATATTCTCGATCTTGTTGACATTAGTTTCTTGAATAGTTTTCTGGTTGTCATGATACAAAGAACTCAGAACTGCGACAAAACTGTGCCCCTAATTCCATGAAGGTTCCTTTCATCACTTGTAAGATCAGAGGTCCCCATGGTGGAACCATGGATCAAGCACACGAACATCTCATCATGACATCATCAGATGATTGGCTTAGCTTCAATCATTAAGTGACATCATCAGACATGATCAGACCATCACTGATCCAGCCCAAGGCCTCAGAATATTCTCGATCTTGTTGACATTAGTTTCTTGAATAGTTTTCTGGTTGTCATGCTACAAAGAACTCAGAATTGCGACAGAACTGTGCCCCTAATCCACCAATGACGTGCGTGAGGGATCTGGCTTCTGGCCATGACCCATCGGAGTAGCGGTTTTGTAAATTGTTGTGACATCACTGTGTTTTTGATCAGTTTTGTGTGAAATGTTTGACTTTGATCAATCATCATTAGACACAGTTAGAGCCCAATGAATGTTTAGAACAGACCAGGAGGCCAACGGGGAAAATGGCCTCTACCACCATGAGGTCTCCACCCCTCAGTTCTCACCAGTGTTTTCCGGATACGATATTTTTCTGTGGTGGACGTCTGTTTGCTCTGGTTTTCGGACCCTTCCGTCCTCCCAGAGATAATGAGACAATGTGGTTTACAGCTGTGATGGTAACCTCTGGCTCCGTAATGGTTTTTCTAATCCGCGGCCGCTCACAAACGTAAACTTCACGAACAAGTAAACGACTTGTCATCCTTATAATAAGAGTAATAACTTCTGAAGTCTCCTGCATGGGAACTGCGCGTCTCCATATGTTGCAAAACTATTGTCTAGGGCATCAAAATTTTTCCCCAAAACGATGCCCCCTTTTAGTAGACAGTAGTCGTCAAACCCTTCTACACACCCTGACACCCTCTCATCTTGAAGAAGCCTCCTTATTGAGGTTTCCTTGCATCCCAGTGTTGATGTCTTATCCTTAGGCCAAGTCTCAACATTCCCAGGATCAGCTGTTGGAGGGGTGACGGGCCCTACGCTGAGGGCCACGGAGTCTTCATTGCTTATATTGCTCCTACTACTTGCACATTTCAAAGCGGTTTTCTGGGTATTGCAGCTTTGTCCCAAGAGCTGCTCCTTCCAACAGCTGATTGAAGAGAATCTATCAGCAGATTTTACTATGTAATATGAGAGCAGCATAATGTAGGGGCTGAGACTCTGATTCCAGCGATGTTTCACTTACTGCTTAATGTAGTTTTGATAAAATCCCTGTTTTCTCTGCTGTACATGTAGCAGTGCTCAGAATGCTGGGTTGTGCCCACACCACTGATCGGCAGCTTTGGCATTACACTGTGCATAGGCAGAAAGCGGCGAATCAGTGGTGGGGGTAGGGTCATATATAGCAGGAAGAATATATGGACGAAACAACTAGTTCTCTAATGAGAATTTCCAGTGTTTATTGAACCTACAGCAAACAGCCTAGTAAGTGACACATCGCTGGAATCAGGGTCTCTGCTCCTACATAATGGTGCTCTCAGATAAAATAGCAAAAATCCTGTTGACAGATTCACTTTAAGGCCCCCATATACTAATGTCACCCGAACCCAATGATATGGCCAAATTCGGCTGCCAATCTGTGTATGGGTGTGACACATCACTGGAATCAGGGTCTCTGCCCCTACATCATGGTGCTCTCAGATTAAATAGCAAAAATCCTGTTGACAGATTCCCTTTAAGGCCCCCATATACTAATGTCACCCCAACCTAATGATATGGCCAAAATTGGCTGCCAATCTGTGTATGGGGGTGACACATCGCTGGAATCAGGGTCTCTGCCCCTACATTATGGTGCTCTCAGATTTAATAGCAAAAAAACTACTGACAGATTCTCTTTAAGGCCCCCATATACTAATGTCACCCAAACCCAATGACATGGACAGATTCGGCTGCCAATCTGTGTATGGGGGTGCCAGTCAACTGATCGTAGGAGATGATGATGGTGTTGACGGCTTTCTCATATAGAACACTGAAGCGCTCGGCCAAGCAAGTGCTTCTATGTAAGAGAGAGATGGCCGAGATGACTGGCTTTAGACGAGATGAGCTTTAGATTGAAAATTATATACCTGGAAAATCCCCTTCCATAGAAGGGACTGCCTCTCTCTGCTGCACAGACTTGTTTAGGCTCCTTCCACTATTAAGAATGAGAACAATTGTGAAAGATATAAACTTGCAAAAGAATGAAGAAAATGGAAAGACTGATGATTAAAAAGGAATGTGCCTTGAGGAAGGAAAAAGTTTTGTGTAGCAGTTACTTTTCCTGATAACCTGATGCCCAGCGTGCCCTAACTGAGTCCCCTCTTAATTAAGCCTGACCAGAAAGCCATTGTCACTCACAATCCTCCGCATTCCATGGATTCCTATTAAATTCATTCAATTTTTCATTCTCCTTCCAGTAATGACACATGGAAAGTGGTCAGGGGTCACCAGCTGACTAATAGCAGCTGCTCCCCGAGAATCTTCTAATAGGCCTAGTTAGTTACTGAGGGGCTACTCAATGAAAATTGGTGGCCTAAGGGGCTCTCTATACTGGTTACCCCCACCAATGCCAAGGAACAACAGACCATTCACAAATAACTATGGGGGAATACTAAAAAAGTCATATGTTCTTGTTCCTCTCCAAAGGATGGAAATGTGAGGGGTGCATGCCCCAGATTTGGGCTGAAGCATTGGATCCCCAGGGACTACTGCCACCGATAACACAATTTACATTATGTCTTCTAAACGCCCCAACCACTGCCCTGTCATCCTCTCTAATGGGCTATAGTCTACTTTAGAGATTTCAGCATTAGGGTTACTCTTCGTAGGTGGTACAATGCAGTGATGTCATTGCCCCACCCACGCGGAGCCGACTTCTCAAAACTTAGAGCCATTCTACTTAACAGATCAGCAATTTTAGGTATTGTTTGTTTTTTTTATACAAAAAAGGGGTGCTATTACTATATGGTACACACAAGGTGGGGTTCAAAGACAAAACTTACATTTTGTGATGGCACAAAGGTGGAATTATTACTTAGAGAGGTGCTAATACTGAGTGAGGACATGGAGAGTGCGCTATTATTTTGGGGGGCCAAAATGAAAATGTATTGTTTACTAGGGGTGTATATGGGGTACTATAATTGCATGAGGCACAAAAGCTGACCTTATTGTTGTGTATGGGTGTAGGAAGTGGTTGAGCCCTGCAATGTAAAGTGTATGGTTGTGTAGAGCACAATATGTTATACTTATTTCTAAATATGTGTGTTGATATGTTGTGCTGCTACCTGGGTATAAGTTCCAGGTACAGTAGAGGGGGACTGTTACCAAAGGTGCACCTAGTGGTTGGGCTGAGATAGCGGAAGGATGGAAAAGATAGGGTTAAAAGGGTAGTGACAGATATGGAAGGTTTCGAGAGGAGCCAGTCTAGAATAGGGTTAGAGTGTGAGAAGATGTGGCTCAGTGCTAGGCCCAGGGAGGAAACCCTGAGGTAAGTTCGAGAGATCCAGAGCCTACGGCTAACCCCGACGGGCTTAAAGAAAGAGTCATCCGGAAAGCCAACAAGGCCCAGAATTGGACGCAGGTGAGCAAAGTCAGGGGGAAGGAGACACGGACCCCGGAGTTTGAGGACAAGGTCCAAGGGGGATTGGTCGAGAGGTAATACCGCACACTGTGAGGAAGGAACCAAAGAAAGGTCATGCCCGTCATAACGGTATGAAGAATTAAATGAACCTTCTGGTTGGCTAAGTGAGCACTGGTGTCGTGTGTGCTACTGACCGCCTACGACGATGATTGCCAGCAAGGTGACGCACACCGGCCTGTAGAAACAAGTGTTGTGCACCCCACCCGACTTCCCATGAGCACCCAGAGTCTCCATAGCGAAGGAGTGCGGAGCTAGAGTAGTCCTGGGCATGCACATTACTTCACAGACACTAAGAGGTGTATTGTATATAGCAACAGGATCTGGAGTTGGTATGCAGAGAACACTGGAGGAAATCATGGTGGTGGTCTGGACCAGGTAGAGAACAAAATGTAAAATGAATGATCCTAATCTCCAATGCCCCTGCGGTTAACATAACAGTAATCTAATCCTCTTGTCCTAGAATGTAGGATATAGGGGTATAAGCTAGATCAAGTATAGTGGGAGAGTCCCTATACTGGGCACTGTGTCTTAGTCACCATTCTTATACAGTATATGGCCTTCTATTCTGAGAACAGATTGCTCGCTTCACGTTCTATCACATGCCAATGTCAAGACTCAATTTTCCTTCCCTCCTTCTACAAATCCCTATGTTTATAAAGTCATGGGACCCTACTGCACCAGTTTACAAGAAAGGAGAGGAGGATAGAAGGCAAATGTCTGCGCGTGATCACACATGGCCTAACACAAGGTCTGGGAAGAAAGCCAATCCTTCAGGATAGTCTCTTCATCCCACCACAGACTCCTCCGACATTCCCACACTTGCATTAAGGTGCTTGCACGAGTCTTGAGGATCCCATACTGGGAATTGCGTATGTAAGGTCCGGCCCTTTACCCTCAGAGCCTTGATTTCTGGCACGGCCTGAATGTGGGTGAGAGGATGGAGCTCAGGAGACCAGCGGAGGAGTATGATGTCCTGGGAACTCTTCTCAAACAGGAACTCATCATTGTAGCCGAATGTGGGAGAAAGATAATGCAGCCAATGTACGAAATCCCTCGTGCAGCTGGAGCCTTCTACTCATTCCTTTTCCTTCTCCTCTTTCTTTTTTTCTGTTTCTCGAGTACATGACCCTTTATCTTTTTTTTTTCTAATTTGTTACTCTTATCTTATTCCGTTGCTCCCCGGGCCTTTTTAGTTAGTGCAAAATTTTATGGTCTTTACCCAGAGGGCAGGTGCTACTAAAATTCAGACCCAGAAGTCAGGCTTAAATGGCTCTCCGGTAAAGTTGGGCGGATCGATTCACAGGACTGTGGTCCCTCGGCCCGGTCAGTGATCTGTGACCACTGGACAAGACTCTGTGAATCTCTTAACTTCCGGGGTCCCCGATGTGACTTTTGATTAGCTGGAGTAGAGAAACGTCATCTGGGTGGCATGTCCAAAGGAGGACGTGGTGTCAACCGAAATGATTAAGAGCTGGATTGGTGGTCCCAGAAGGTAAGAGCCCCCCATCAAGCAGCCAGAGACTACTGACCTGACCAATGGACCGGAGTACCCACGAATCAATGCTCCGAATTCTAGTCCCCACGAATGAGGATCTAAATCTTAGGAGGAATGATATACCATTGTGTACATTTGCCTGAAGGCACCTTATTGGGACCCTGGTTTGCCCATCATTTTCCATAAAATGCACATTTTAAGTGCTCCTATGGACATATTTAGCAACCTTTTAACATCCCTTAACAACCCATGATATATAATGTCTGTCATGGGTCCTCTCCCTGCCTTTGATGCTACTATGTCCGCCACGGGTTGTCTTCCCGCCTTTGATGCCCACATCTTTCCCTGCAGATGTTAGGTGATTTAATCAGCCATCATGTGCTTCTAACAGCTGCAAGTGGATTGGAGATTCACCCATGGTGGTTAATCAGTTAAATCCCGCTGTTCATCTCTGATAATAGGATTTTTAAAATTAAATTTAAAATACCTAACGGTCGGTGCAGAGCAGACTGTTCGGATGGGCATCTCCGTTCTCCGGGTCTGCGCCTCCTCTTTCGGCTATCTTTGTCCTCCTTCTGAAGCTAGTGTGGATGACGCAGTCTATGTCATACACACAAAAGCTGACATTGATGTCCTGCGCAGGTGCACTTTGATCTGCCCTGAGCAAGGCAGATCAAAGTATTGTAGTGCACCTGCGCGGGACCTCAGTGCTGGCTAGTGTAGATGACGTAGAACTCGTCATCCACACTAGCTTCAGAAGGAGGACAAAGATGGCCTTAAGATGAGGTGTGGACCCGGAGAACGGAGACACCCATCCGACCAGTGTGCTTTGGTGAGTATTGCAAACATCTGGTGACAGATTCCCTTTAACACATGCCGGCTGGGAGTGTGTCATTCCTTGCCCCCATCGGCAAACCCGTGACGTGATCATGGGGTGCCGATGGGTTGTCATGACAGACGGGGGGTCAGCTGATGACCCCTGTGTCTGTCATCATCATCCTCCTGTAAACGCCGGCTGCAAGCTGCATTCATAGGAGATAGTGATTTTTGCTGAAAAGAGCAGTACTAATGCTGATGCACTACTATGTATAACACAAGCGATGATTGCAACTTCGAGTCCCCTAAAAGGATTAGTAAAAGCAGTAATAAATAAATTAAAAAACACAAAAGTTCATCTCACCCCCTTGTGCCTCATTGCAAACAAAAAAGTTAAAACAAAAATAAAAAACACACATATTTGGTATCACTATGTTCAGAAATGTCCGGTCTATCAAAATATAAAATAAATTAATCTGATTGGTAAACATCGTAACGAGAAAAAAAATAAAAACTCTAGAATTGCCTGTTTTTGATCATCGCAAAAAAACAAAAAAAATTGGTATAACAGGCGATCAAAACATTGTATATACCCCAAAATATCAATGCAGCTCGGGGTGTAAAAATACAAGAAAAAACAAGCCATCAACCAGCCCCAGATCTCCAAAACTGAAAACGTTGCGGCCCTTGGAAAGCTTTGACACAAGCAAGATTTTTTTTTCTAAATTTTTTTATTTTTTTTTCTCCACATAACATAAAACAATAAACTATACATGTTTGGTATCTACGTAATCGTACTGATCTGGAGAATCATACTACCAGGTGAGTCTTATGATAAAAAGAACGCTATAAATAAAAAGTCCAAAAAACAATTGCAGAATGTCACTTTTTTTTTCTATTTTGCCCCACTTTGAAATTTTTTTCCCATTTACCATTACATCCTTTGATAAACTGAATGGTCTCGCATAATAAAAAGTATACAAACGTATAACTCATCCCACAAAAAAAAGCAAACCTTCACGCCGCTATATCGACGGAGAAATAAAAAATTTATGGCTCCTTGAATAAGTGGAGGAAAAAACAAAAGCGCAAAAATGAAAAATCGCTCGGTCCTTAAGGGGTAAATTGGGATATTTAAGGTCACCTTAAAAATGCCTAGGAAAAGCCCAAAATTCATGATTTTGCAGTGAGGTTCAGGCTGGTCCTTGCAAAATTGGCGTTTTTTGCATGTATATGAGCAGTGACAGCAAATGGGGTAAGAGGCAGCCCAGAAGGGATTTAGGGACTTCTTTTTGTGGCCTAGCCATTGTTGTTGTTGCGGGCGGGGAGGGCGCTGCGCTCACCACGCTCGGGTCCGGCACTGCTGCTGCGGCTCAGTGGCTCGAGTGGTGGGCCGGATCCGGGCACTCGAGCGGCGCTCCTCGCCCGTGAGTGAAAGGGGAGTAGTTTGGTTTGGGGATTTGGTCCGTGACGCCACCCACGGGTTGTGGTGAGGTTGGGCACCACCGCTGCTGTTGACGGGGATCCCGGGAGCGTTGTTAGGGAGCAGCTGAGGTGTTTTCCCCCCTCTGTGGGTAGGGGGTTGGTGGTCCCGGGGCCCGGTTGAGGTGACGGGGAAGCAGGGCTGGGCAAGGTGCAGGGGGCGGTTGAACTGCGCGGCGCGGTGCCAGAGGGCACGGTAGTACTCACTCAGCCAGAAACGGATGCAAGTCTCTGGTAAAACAAACGGCTGGATGGACGGGTCCCGCAGCCGGCTGCTGTGGCTTCTCCCGGACGGTTGGTGGTGGCTGCCTTTCCCTGCACCTTTTGTGTGTGTTCGGTCCCGATGGCTTCCCACCGGTAACCCGCTCCCCAGCGTGGATATGTGCCGGAGGAGCCCTTTTGCCCGCAGGCTCTGGCCCTGGGAACTCTAGCTGAGGCGGTAGCTGTATTTCCCTTTTGCTGTTTGGACGGTTGCCTTCAATCGGGTCTTGGCTGTTTGGAAACCCCTGGGGTTCCGGTCACCAACGGATTTGACCTGTTTAACGGCGACTCCAAGCCTGGTCGGGGTCCGCAGGCCCTGCCGGTTTGTGCTGGCTTCACTTCGCTCCCCGGTTCGGTACCGGCGGGCCACCGCCCGTCCCTGGTCCTACAGTTCCGCGTTGATCTGCCTCTCCTGCAGACGGCCACCACCGTCTGCTAACCTTGCTCTCGGTGCCCGGGCCACGTACCCGGACACGGTCAGTTTGCTCCTCTACTACCACTTCACTCCTCACTCTTTCCCTTCCCTAGCTTCACTGACTTCCTTTCCCGCCTCCAGGACTGTGAACTCCTCAGTGGGTGGGGCCAACTGCCTGGCTCCACCCCACCTGGTGTGGACATCAGCCCCTGGAGGGAGGCAACAAGGATTTGTGTCTGACTGATGTGCCTATCTCGGGGTGGGGGTGTTGTGTTGTAGTACCTGTGATGACCTGGCTAGTCCAAGGCGCCACATTGTCACCATTTATGGGGATATTTCACTCTTTGTTGTAATGTTCCACTATTTTGGGTTACACACTTTTGGTGGGGTTTATATACCAAACAGTCCAGGTATATCTGGGACCAATGGCAGCAAATTAGCTGGGAATCCAATATGCCCGCTGTAATTGTTGTAGTATAATTAGATTTGACCAAGGGCTTGAACGTGACAAACAGATTTCTATTTTGTGTTGATTGAATCTCATTTTTACTCCCACCAAGGCCTTACATGACACCGATCACAACTAGGCCTCATATATCAAAGCCGTATTTGTTGCCCCTAGCAACCAATCAGTGATCAGCTTTCAGTTCAGAAACTGCTCTGAAAAAATGAAAGCTGCACTGTGATTGGTTGCTATGGGCAACATAGGGTGTTTTACAGCTTTAGGCCTACTGATATATTTATTACTCCCTTTACAGTGAAGTATAATGGCGGCGTTATTACATGGGGCCTGCAGGTGGCGCTAGTCAGCTCTGCCTCAGATTTCGCCTTAATGACCGCAGCTTTTCACGTCCCACCTCACTCCGATTTGTTATTTTAGTGAAGCACGCAACATTCTTGTGGACCAGGTGTAAATCCTCACCCGCCAAATCGCAAGATTATACAAAGGAAATCGAAAATGTGTGCAAATCTCATACATGAATTTCTTAAAGGGGACATCTTAGAAAAACATCACAAAAGCATAAAACATGTCCCAGTGACATAAAGGAAGTCACCAGTACGTGAGGGAACCATATGGTTATGGCCTCTCTTTACCCAGCCACTAGGTGATTGATTCTGGGGTCAACATCTGGAAAAGTAAGGGACATCTTTTGGGTCCCTACTCATCTAGAGCTGTATTGGGAACTATATTGGTTATCACCCAACTTTCCCAGAAACACTTAAAGTACTTAAAGGGAATTTGTCACCAGGTTTTTGCCACCTAATCTAAGAGCGGCATCATGAAGGAAAAAAGACCCTGATTCCAGAGATGTATCATTTACTGGGCTACATAGCGTACTGCTGTTTAATAAGCAGGAGATTATCATTGCAGGACTACTTGGTGCGCTACAGGTAGTCCAGCAAATTCAATTCATGAGCTCTGTATAACTACTAGATCTGCAGCAGAGAAAACATTGATTTTATCAAAATGACAGCAAACAGCTCAGTAAGTGACACATCACCATCACTGGAATCAGGGTCTCTGTCCCTACATTACGTTGCTCTCAGATGGGGGAGCAAAAACCTGGTGACAGATTCCCTTTAACCGGGTTGCCTTGAGAATTAAAGGGGTATTCCCATCTCCAAAATCCTATACCAATATGTAGTAGGCGGAGTAATAATAATAATAATTAATAATAACAAATACCTCCAATTAGAAATATAGTATAGTTCTCCTGATATAGCCATTTCTCTTACCTCATGTGCAGGGCATTGCAGCTAAAGTATCCATGGTTATGCCCTCAAGCAACTAAGTAACTGTCACTATATGAGTGGACATACCCATGGATACCTAAGCTTCAATGCCTTGCACATGAGGTAAGGGACATGGCGATATCAGGAGAACTATACTACATTTCTAATTGGAGGTATTTGCTAATATTGTTATTAGTCCACCTACTACATATTGGGATAGGGTCTTGGAGATGAAAATAACCCTTTAAATGTCAAGACAACCTGTTTGTTATTATTATACCTACTATATATTGGGATAGGCATTTGAAAATGGAAATATCCCTTTAAAGGGAAGCAACCATCAGGATTTTCATGTATAAAGTAAAGCCAGTGCTATACTGGAGCTAAGATGCTGAATCTAATCATACATTTTGTTCAGAGATTGGATGTTTTATTTCAGAAATATGTGCACGTAAAGTTCCAGCAATGCACTGCTATTTGATTGACAGGTGCAACAGGAAAGGAATATGTGGGTTGGGTCTTGCTTTTTATTCCCACCCCTGTCCGCTTGCCTGGCCTTCCACCCCCTGTCATTGTCATAGACGTTAATTCTGGCGCAGGAAGACAGACAGGGGCGGGAATAGATAGCAAGACCCGACCCACATATTCCCTTCCTGTTGCACCTGTCAATCAAATAGCAGTGCATTGCTGGATCTTTACTTGCACATAATTCTGAAGTAAAACATCCAATTTCTGAGCAAAAGTTATGCTTCGAATCAGCATTAGAGTTGAGCCGATTGCTAAAAATCCGGGTCCGGCGGATCAGTGGCGGGTTGACAAAGAAGTCCGAGATCCGATCCGGAATCTGGGTCAATATATGTCAATGAGGAGCGGAATCCGGGACGAGAGAGAGACAGAGAGAGAGAGAAAAAAAATAACAAAAAAAAATGCCGAATCCGGATCGTGCACCCGAAATCCCGCGTCCGGGTCGGACCAGGATCTACAGCTGAAACCGCGCGGATCCGGATTTTTCCAGTCCGGGTCCGCTCAACACTAATCAGCATCCTAGTGCCAGTATAGCACCAGCTTTACATTATATATGAAAATCCTGATGGTGGCATCCCTTTAAGGAATATAAAGTTACAATTGATCATTGATCGCCAAGACTTCCTATGTCTCAGAGCTGCACATTTTTCCTGCAGTGGCCTCTGGAGGCCACGCGCGGTATTACATGTTACCCATTGAAATGAATGAGCCAGCTCATAATTCACTCTAATAAGGGAGGAGAGACCAACCTTGAACCTCTTGAACCCTAATGCAAAATTTCTAACAAGGCCTCCAGATATCACATGGCATTATACCACTGGTGTCTCCTATGAGGTACCAAAAATGGAACTTTTCAATGCCACTTGCTAAAATTATCAAGATTTCTCCTGGATCTGGCATTATTTTCCTTTTGTCTGCATCTCTCCAATCCTGAGATATGCCCCTCCCCTTCTGTATATTTAAATCTAGTGTTCTTAGCCAAATGGGAGTGGTCCTTAACTATTCTCTATGTTTGTGCTATTGAGATCCACACCCACTTGTCTAAACAAAAAAGACTAGATTTATATACAGGGAAGAGAGGCCCTATCTCAGGAACAGAGAGGCGCAGGAAGACAAGAAAAAGAGCGCCGGATTCTGGGAAAACGAGTAAAAAAAATGTTTGCATATTTATGGCGAGTGATTTTTTTTTTTTTTAAAAAATTTATGTTTTTACTTTTTAAAACAAAAGCCAAAAAATGATGCAAATTTGGCCAAAGAAGTATAGGTGATGAGGGGCAAACGTGGTGCCCATCGCGGTGCCCTTAAATTTACCTTCAGAAAATACTATTGAATTTTCAAACTCAAATGCACTAAATTTATTAAACAAAAATTGTCTGAAGCTATTTTTTAAAATGTATATATATATATATATATATGTATATATATATATATATACACACAGTATATATATATATATATATAATGTAAAAGTATATAAAATGTAAATCACTGCACCATAAGATCCCCAAATTACCAGATATAGTTCAGCAGAACTGCACGTAGCACTGCAAGGGTTAAAAGCTAACACAAAGAAAGGGGGGAGATGACGACCCCTCCCAGCCCCCTGAGCTCTTTTAGCTGAGGAGGGGCACACACATTATGGGATGGGATGCATGTTACAAGGAGTCATTCCAAAATATGAATGGAGACATAGAAATTCCCTGAGCACAGAAGAAGCCGAGTCCACAGCAAGAAGCCAAGGAGCCCTCCCGTCCGGACTGCAGAGCCCCCAAAGGTGGATACTCAACCACTGAGTCATGTAAGTCGCCCCTTCCTCACCTGCCACCTCTGCCCCCCATTTTATTAAGGAACCCAATTAGATCAATAGCTTTTGTTTCTGTCCATATTATGGATTTTACAGATTTTCTTTCCAAGATGTCTCAAAAATGTGACATTTCTTTTAAAATGTCTCCTGATATATGACAACAAGAGAGACACTTATGACAGGTAAAGGTTTCCAAGGTGTCCAAGAAAACGTCTCAGTGGAGCAAAATGTCTTAAAAAATGTTTCATCGGTGCAATATACTGTTAAAAATTTCTTAAGATGTTTGAAGGTTGCATGGTAACAGAGACATTTAAGAACAGACTTCTAGACTTTGTAAGGAAAATGTCTCAGCGGTGCAACATATTGCTAAAAAAAGGCTCAAGATGTATGAGAATCCTAGGGCAAGACAGATATAGCTTTCTTTCCAAAGTCATGTGGGGCGTGTGAGAAAATGGACCGGAGCGAAAGATTCCTAAATATGTCTAAGAAAGTGTCTCAAGATGTATGAGAACTATATGGCAAGATAGGTATACCTTTCTTTCCGAAGTCTTGTGGGGTGCATGTCTGAGAAAATGGACCAGAGTGAAAGATTCCTAAATACGTCTTAGAAGATGTCTAAGTGGTATGTCATATTGGTAAAAATGTCTTAGAAGATGTATGAGGAATATTTAAGTACAGAGACACTTTGTAAGATGTCTCTAGATCTTATCGAGAAGTGTTTAATGAAATGTCTCAGATATATATTGGTAAAAATGTCTCAAGATGTAAGAGGGATATACAAGGAGGACGCTCAAGAACTGGCAGATACTTTTCCTTGTCGTTACAGGAGGTGTGCAAGAAAATGAGACACTTAAGGACAGGCAGAAGCTTCTACTAGATGTTATGTGATTGGTACAAGAAAAGGTCTCAAGATGTATGAAGGATATACAAGGGAGACACTTAAGGACAGGCAGAAGCTTCTATGGGAGGTGTGCAAGAAAATGTCTCAAGATGTAAGAGGGATATACAAGGGAGACACTGAAGAACAGGCAGAAGACTCTAGACATTATGAGAGGTGTGCAAGAAAAGGTCTCAAGATGTAAGAGGGATATACAAGGGAGACACTGAAGAACAGGCAGAAGACTCTAGACATTATGAGAGGTGTGCAAGAAAAGGTCTCAAGATGTAAGAGGGATATACAAGGGAGACACTGAAGAACAGGCAGAAGACTCTAGACGTTATGTGAGGTGTGCAAGAAAAGGTCTCAAGATGTAAGAGGGATATAAAAGGGAGACACTTAAGAACAGGTAGAAGACTAGACATTATGAGAGGTGTGCAAGAAAATGTCTTAAAATGTATGAAGGCTATACAAGGGAGACACTTAAGAACAGGCAGAAACTTTTCCTAGTCATTATGGGAAGTGTGCAAGAAAATGTCTCAAGATGTACGAAGGATATACAAGGAAGACACTGAAGAACAGGCAGAAGCTTTTAGACACCATGGGAGGTGTGCAAGAAAATGTCTCAAGATGTACGAGGGATATAGAAGGGAGACACTTAAGAATAAGAAGAAGCTTCAAGAGATTACGAGAAGTGTGCAAGAAAATGTCTCAAGATGTACAAGGGATATACAAAAGAGACACTCAAGAAGATGCAGAAGCTTCCATGGGAGGTGTCCAAGAAAATGTCTCAGGATGTATGAGGAATATACAAGAGAGAAGAACAGGCAGAAGCTTCTCTGAGGCATTATAGGAGATGTGCAAGAAAATGTTTCAAGATGTATGAAGGCTATACAAGGGAGACACTTAAGAACAGGCAGAAGCTTCTCCTAGACGTTATCTGAGGTGTGCAAGAAAATGTCTCAAGATGTAAGAGGGATATAGAAGGGAGACACTTAAGAACAGGCAGAAGCTTCTATGGGAGGTGGGAAGAAAATGTCTCAAGATACAAGAGAGACACTCAAGAACAGGCAGAAGCTTCTCTTAGACATTATAGGAGATGTACAAGAAAATGTCTCAAGATGTACCTGAAGAAGAGAAAAGCTTCTCCGAGACGAGTGCACGGAAATGTCTCAGGGGTGTGATATTTTGCCACAAATTGTATCAAGATGTGTGAAGAGTTTGTTACACATATTAAGGCACCAATTTACTGATGTTTTTCCTTTGGATCTCAGGTCTGACCTGACCAAACGTCTCACGTCTTTAGAAATGTCTCAGGCTGAGATGCATGTGACGCTTTTTACTGATCCACATGTGTTTGAGAATAGAGAGACTGTCTCACCATACAATGCGCTGGAAGACATTTATCACTTGTGCCAGAGACGGTGAGAATAGGGAAAATTGCATCTTAAAGTGACGCACACATCATATTTGTTGCACATTAATATGGTCAAATCGCAGCCATGGAAATTGTGCGACAATGTGAATGAGAGTTGCATCTGGACCATAGTTTAACCACAAATTGTTTTGCAGTTTTTGCAAATTAATGGGGTTCTCCACCTTTGAGGGCTAACTATCATTTTTGCAATAGGGTTCTGCATAAGATTTTGCACCGTTCGACTTTTACAAGCTTTTTGTTTCCTTTCACATCGAACATTGTGACCATAAGAGAAGTTAAAAGAGTAACAAACTCTCTTGCTCACTAACTGATTCTCAGTTAACTCATTCTGCAGCCAGCTATATATATATATATATATATATATATATATATATATATATATATATATATACATACATATATATATATATATATATATATACATATATATATACATATATATATATATATATATATATATATATATATATAAAAGAGGAAATGGATGCTCAATTTTTACTAAAACCCAATTGCAAAAATATATTTTTAGCCCCATCTACATGCACTTAAGAGAAAATAATGTCCCCAAATGTAGACATCTCATTTAAATTTAATCCGGCATCGCTGGCGGTCCAGTAATTGAGCATGCGGCTGGTCTTACAGTTAGCCCTCTAGAGGAGAAATATAGTATTACATGCTGACCTTACTAATACTAGTGCGCAAGAGCAGAGGGTCTCAAATGGGGGATGATGTCGGTACCCCAATTTAAAGGGGGTTGTCCAATCCACATAGGGGTCTTCCATAAATACTATATATAAAGATACGTGAACATAGCCTCCTCCATTGGGAGTTGAGGTCACCAAATGTAGACATCCCCTTTAAATCTAATCCGGCTTTGCTGCCGGTCCAGTAATGGAGGATGTGGCGGGTCTTACAGTTAGCCCTCTAGAGGAGAAATATAGTATTACATGTTGACCTTACCAATAGATACATAGACTAAGGCGCAAATGAAAGATGATTTCACTACTGAAATTTAAAGGGGGTTGTCCAATCCACAGAGGGGTCTTCCATCAATACTAAATATATAAAGATATGTAAACATAGCCTCCTCCATTGGTGATTGAGGTCACCAAATGTAGACATCCCCTTTAAATCTAATCTGGCTTTACTGGCGGTCCAGTAATGGAGGATGCAGCTGGTCTTACAGTTAGCCCTCTAGAGGAGAAATATAGTATTAAACGCTGACCTTACCAATACATAAATGAACTAGGTGCGCAAAAGCAAGGGGGTGCAAATTGGGATGACGTCAATACCCCAATTTAAAGGGGGGTTGTCCAATCCATATGGGGTCTTCCATTATTACTATGTATGATATAACCTCCTCCCTTCGATGTTGAGGTCACCAATGACCAGTGGCATAAAAAGAGTCTGAGGGGCCCCAGTGCAAAGTTTTAGCTTAGGCCCCCCAACACATGTTGGACAGATGTATGGGTCATTGTAGCGTTCTAAATCCTATAAAGACATACGAGTTTAACCCCCCTTCATTGTGTAGTACTAACCCCCATCCTGTACTAATGTCCCCCATCCTGGGCCACTTCCTGATAAAAATGTGCCCATCTTGGTGTATGACCTCATCATTACTATATCCTGCAATATATGGTCCCATCCTGGTATATATGTCCACATCGTGGCCCCATCCTGGTATATATGTCCCCATCATGGTCCCATCCTGGTATATATGTCTCCATCATGGCCCCATCCTGGTATATATGTCTCCATCATGGCCCCATCCTGGTATATGTCCCCATCATGGCCCATCCTGTGATAGTCTCTGCTCCCCATGCCTTGGATTATGGGTGTGGGGAGCAGTGAATGTTCATAGCCTTAATCGGCGGTCAGCATATAGCAGTGCAGGGACCCAATGGGTCTCTGTGCAGCAGTGTATTTCAGCTGGAATGCGCGCTCATGGATGCACATCCAACTGAAACAGCCGTTGCCCGGGTCCGGTTGCGATCACTGCGACTACGATCGTTACGCCATGACCCAATTTTCAGACTTGAATTTCCAAATTTTGAGTCTTATTTTCTAAACCCTTATAGGGCCTCAGTGGCGTAACAGGAAACTGGTGGGCTTCAATGCAAAGTCTCCAATAGGACCCCCAACTATGTGTATTTTCCCACTTCATTGCATACAAGTGATGGCATTTTCGTGTTTCAAAAAAATTCCTCCAAAAATGTTTTTCCCAAAAAATACTAAAATCAGTGTTCTTATAAAATATCTTAGACCCACGTAGTGTCAGGATTCGCCGGATCTTCTAGCCTTGCAGTGTCAGTTCCCGGCCGTGACGATGGATCTAATGGTCGTGTCCCGCTGCTTTCTACATATTTATTATTTTGGCTCTTTTTGATATTTTTTTCTCTCACTCAGCAAGAAAGTAAAGTTCAGATAATGAAATATGAAAAGAGTAAAAAGGGAATACTCAGCACGGATAGTACGAGCCGCGGCTCATTATACAGATCCACAGGATCCCTCCGGCATTGTCTCTTAGCCCGAGGATATTTTATCTAGGGGGAAACAAAGGAAAGACTAAAAAGTTTATAAGAAGTTTTGTGACTTTTTGCAACTTGAAATCTTAAGGGGTATGTTATTTTTTTTCCCAATTTGTATTAAAAGTGGGAATTTTTGTTTTTTTCTTTATTTTTTGCCCTTTATATCGTACTAATCCCAAACCTTGGACAGAGGAGCTAAGAATGTGGTTGACTGTACCCATGGTTCCGACTGTTCCCCCCTTGTCTCCTGGTCACCTGCTCTTCGTGGATGTGTGTACTATTGTTTTCATTGCTATTGATCCAACAGCGGGGAACAAGCTGAAACATAAACCGCTCAATAGTACCGGGATGTTATCAGGAAAGCCATTGTTCTGATCTGTTGCGTCACCTTGGCCCTTGGTGTCTCATGTGTCAGACCTAATAGTAAAGCTTATCTCAATCTTTCCCTTTACTCTACATCCGGGACTGTCACCTCCTTTGCTATTGCTACCATATCACTTTTGTTTGAGCCCGAACGTTAGGATTTATACAAAATCATCCAAAACAGGCCGAAAAAACTTGAATATTTATCTTCGAGTCCCACCGGTCTTTTTGCGATTATTCTAAAGTCTATGCCAATTCTTATAAATTATATCCTAGGAGACTGAAAATTTTCATTTGGCTTTCATTTTATTGAGGGTGGGCTACGCAGCACCTGGGAGACCTGGCAACTTTTTCTGAAGCGTGAGAAAACTCCCTTCAGGACTACAGAGATGACCCCAGTTCTGACCAAAAGACACTGCCATAATTAGTAGTTTCATTAAGTCACCTCTTCTATCATGTCAAGAACCCTTTTTCTGTAGGAGGCCAAATCCAAGCAGGTATTTCCCCTGGACCCATGTGGTGTCAAAGTAGCCTTAAGGGGGCTTTACACGCTACGACATCGCTAATGCGAACTCGTTGGGGTCACGGAATTGGTGACGTACATCCGGCCGCATTAGCGATGCCGTTGCGTGTGACACCGATGAGCGATTTTGCATCGTTGCAAAACCGTGCAAAATCGCTCATCGGTGACATGGGGGTCCATTCTCAAAAATCGTTACTGCAGCAGTAACGAGGTTGTTCCTCGTTCCTGCGGCAGCACACATCGCTCCGTGTGACACCGCAGGAACGAGGAAACTCTCCTTACCTGCCTCCCGGCCGCTATGCGGAAGGAAGGAGGTGGGCGGGATGTTATGTCCCGCTCATCTCCGCCCCTCCGCTGCTATTGGGCGGCCGCTCAATGACGTCGCTGTGATGCCGCACGGACCGCCCCCTTTGAAAGGAGGCGGTTCGCCGGTCACAGCGACGTCGCCGGGCAGGTAAGTATGTGTGACGGGTCTGGGCGATGTTGTGCAGCACGGCCAGCGATTTGCCCGTGTCGCGCAACAGATGGGGGCGGGTACCCACACTAGCGATATCGGGACCGATATCGCAGTGTGTAAAGCCCGCTTTAGCAGATAACTATCCTGACTAACTCAGCCATCAGCCCTTTGAGTAGGGTGAGGTTTTTTTTTCAGGGTGAACTAGTGAGTGTGGTACAATCCCTACATATGACTCCACGGGATGGGTTACCACGGGAGGTGGTGAGACCTTTTCTTTTGTTCCCCCAGTAATCTGGGATGCAGATATAATTTTGTCCTGCTGCTATTATATAGCTGGTAGCATCCGATGTTGGAGCATTTATGGTCTTATTTTTCTTAAATTAGTCAAGGATTTGTTTTGTTTGTCTTCAAAGTTATTTTTTAGTTCTGACAACCTTTTCTCTGTTCATTAATATTTTAGTCTGAGATTTTAGACGCTGACCCTGTAGAGGACAAACTCACGAGAGATCCTCTATTATTTACTATACCTATTGATTTTTTTCTTTGTTTTAGAAAATCGACCAAATCTACGAAAGAAATGGATGAAGACATGGAGGCCTACCTCAACGACAGCTTCAGCTCTGACAACTTCAGTTTCTTCCTATTCGAGGATTTCAATTCAACATTTGACAACGATTTTCCTGTTGCCAGACTTGTTGCCTTCATCCCTTTTCTGCTGGTGTGTTTGGTGGGCCTTGTCGGCAATGCTTTGGTAGTCATTCTTATTCTGTCGTCTAGGAGGATGTGGAGGACCATGAATGTCTTTGTCTTCAGCTTGGCTCTTGGAGATTTTTTTTACATGTTATGTTTGCTGGTTTTTGCTATTGAAATAATGCATTCCTTGGGAACCTTCATGTGTAAACTCTACTGGACTCTGGCTTCCTTAGCGACTTTTTCCAGTTTCTACTTTTTGGCCATTATGTCTATCACCGTCTTCTTGCACACATATTACCCTTCTTTCTCCAAAAACCTCAACTTTACGGCAACAGCACCGACCAGTTTTGGGATATGGATACTAAGTCTTCTGCTTGGGATCCCCTTTTTCCTCTATGCCAAGGTGGATGACTACTCCGCCTGTCTTATTTCTTGGCCAGCATCCTTCTGGAACATCATCTTCGTATCTTACCGGTTCGGCATTGCATTTTTAGCTCCATTGATATTGACCAGTGTTTTTCTCATCCTTACCCAATGCAGGATCAGAAGGCTCGATCAGTCCAGTGATCCCATAGTGACTGAGGTCAAAGAAGATGTGGTGATGATCATGGTCCTCTCTCTTGTGTTCATTGTCTTCTGGCTTCCAACTCATCTTCTCGAAATGGTCTTAGGATTCACCTCCAATTTACATTTTAGTGAAGGAACTTACTACATCATCAGCATCATACCGTATCTGAAAAGTTGTATCTATCCATTTATCTATGGATTTCTATCTAGAAGCTTTAAGGACTCATATAACAGAATATTTTGTTGCAAAAAAGTCCCAGAAGGTGAAAACCCTCCGAAAACGTCCAATAACGTCCCCGAAGATAAGTCAACCGTGTGTTAGCGTCCTTCACAGAGCATAGACTATTAGACCACAGAACTTCCATTTCTATTGGGATCCAAAAGGGATTTGTATGACAAGATGATCGATCTGAATATGGAATCAATCCCTTTTTTACTTAGCTCATATTTTATCGAAAGATAGAACTGTGACTTGGTTTAGGGGTTTCACCGCTCACCAACGAGAGTCCCAGTTGTCCCTTGATCATGGCAACAAAATGAATGCAAAATATTTTAAGAAGGATTTGCGGGGCACTACTTTCACTGAGGACTGTCCACATCAAACAATCAGCAGCTAGTTGTGGAAAGCACACACGGTGCTATTGATCTCTGCTGCGACCAGAGGAGACTTCCAGGTCGGACTATACTGAATACAGCTGCGGGGTGCTTGTTCCAAAAGCATCAGAGCATAAAACATTAAGCAAAGGAAGAAAAAAGGAACGGCACTCACCGGTAATTGCTGTGAAGTGTTCAGATTTATTTCATGGTCAGAGGATACATGCTTCGGCGTTACAGGGAGGGAATGAGGATGGTTAGCACAAAAAGACTACGGCCGTTTCGCCCCTGTAGGTGGGGCTTCAACGGGTCTTACGTAAGACCCGTTGAAGCCCCACCTACAGGGGCGAAACGGCCGTAGTCTTTTTGTGCTAACCATCCTCATTCCCTCCCTGTAACGCCGAAGCATGTATCCTCTGACCATGAAATAAATCTGAACACTTCACAGCAATTACCGGTGAGTGCCGTTCCTTTTTTCTTCCTTTGCTTAAAATATTTTAAGAGTTGGGGTAACTTCCAAATGTTTATTACTTACATGTAGATAACGAAGAAGTTTCCTTTTGTTAAAAAAGAACAAAAAAAATACTTTCTGTGTTTCCCCAAAAATAAGACCTGCCCGAAAAATAAGCCCTTGCTTGATTTTACCAGAATTATGGAGTACTCTTGAAATGTAAGCCCTAGTCCAAAAATAGGCTCTAGTTACAGTCAAAGCCAGCATTAGTGGGCTGGAGGGGTTAGGGGCAAATTTGGCTATTACCCAGGGACCCCAAGCTCTAGGGCTTCCAATGTTGCTATTCCGAGGTTAAGACTGCTTAAGGACCTTTGGTGTCATCACAGTGATGTCACCAAAGGTCCTTTGTCATCACGGAGTCCCCTGGTCCGGTTCCGTTGGCCCGAGGCATACAGGAAGGAGGATTGGAGGGTGGCAGGGAGGATGGAGGTAGTAGTTGGAGGTTTAGGAAAGTCTTTTAAGTTGATTGTGACGCCACCTGTGGTATGCGGCCAAGGATAGGGGCAGATGTTAAGTGCAGCCGGGACGGTGTCGCCCCAAAGATGGAGCTGGATTACCTTGGGGAGGATGATGGAGGACGGGGGTGGTGGTAGTCCCCGTTGACGCCATAGCACTGGGCGTCGGCGCCGGTTAAAGGAGAGGCAGAGGCAGGGGCTGCGGTTCCAAGTATTTTTACTCACAGGTTGTTCAGGTGCTGCCCCAGAGTACGGGTACGAGTACTGCCACGATGGGCTCCAGCCGATCCCGCCCCGTCGTCGGTCACCGCCGCTGCCCCGTGAAAGTCAGTTAGTGAACTGTCCTCGGTTGCTATCCAGAACCCGAGCCGAGCCTCCTTCTCCAAGCCACTGGCCCACGAAGAGAGAGACACTAACTCCAGTTGTCAGTACTAGATGTTATCCCAAGCTGTGCCCAAGAAGGTTCTGTCTAAAGTGTGATGGTTGCGCCTACTTCTACCCCATGTGGTGCCCGCCCGCAGTGGTTATCTAGCGACTGGGGAAGTTCCATGCTTTGTGATGGCTGTCTCCCCTGTCTCCCCTAGTCCAACCCCCTGTAAGTAAGCACATGCTGTTGTATGTGTGTGTTTTGTGAAGGCACCGGCAAGTTAACCCCCGGGATAACCCCCGGTTAACCGGGATAGATATCACCCCTGAAAAGTCTTTTAGTACCCTGTGGCACCTGAAGCCCAAGGATGTCACATATACTTGTGCATGTCCAGTGTGTGTGTGTGTATATATACATGTCAGCAAATATCTTTAAATTGTAGGAGTCTAGAGAAACTGAAGAGGAGACAGGACGGTATGTACCATGTGTGAAGTGTGTGTGTGTGTGTATATACAGTGTGTCCACCCATATCCTGTCCACCGCCATTAACTTGAGAACGGCAGCAGCTATAGGCATAGAAGTGGTGTCTAGGTATAGTAAAGTATCCATGCGCTACACAATGAAACCACCTATAGCGCCACCTGGTGGAAAACAACGGAGTTAGCTCTTTTATCTCAAAAACAGAACGAGATAGAGAAAAAAAGTGAATTACAAAGTTGTAGGACATCATCAATTCAAGACGAATCGACACCTTGCATACAGAAATGCTATGATATGAAACCCATGACCCCCCCAAAACATTGAATGCTGGTCACGCATATGGCACTCATTAGTGGCCCCCGTCAGCTGCAATGCACATCTGGACTCTGGACAGCATACTGTATCTTGCTGCACGTTGTGCAATATGGTAGGTGACACGTTTGCACAAGCATCTGTGATACGTCGTCGTAGGTCCTGCAATGTTGGTGGAGGGGTCGCATACACCTGCTGTTTGATGTGACCTCACAGAAAGAAGTCCAATGGGGTCAGGTAAGGTGAGCGGAGGCCACTCCACACAGCCACCATACCCAATGACTTGTAGGAAGGTCTCCATGAGGTATCGCTTCACGTCCGCAGCCTTGTGAGGTTTACACCTTCTAATCACAGCATTTCTGTATGCAAGGTGTCGATTCGTATTGAATTGATGATGCCCAAAACTTTGTAATTCACTTTTTTTTCCTATCTCATTCCGTTTTCGAGATAAAAATGCTAACTCCGTTGTATTCCACCAGGTGGCGCTATAAGTGGTTTCATTGCGTAGCGCACGGCTACTTTACTATACCTAGACACCACTTCTATGCCTATAGCTGCCGCCGTTCTCAAGTTAATGGCGGTGGACAGGATATGGGTGGACGCACTGTATATAGGTGTGGTGTATACAGGATATGGGTGGACACACTGTATATAGGTGCGGTGTATACAGGATATGGGTGGACGCACTGTATATAAGTGCGGTGTATACAGGATATGGGTGGACACACTGTATATAGGTGCGGTGTATACAGGATATGGGTGGACACACTGTATATAGGTGCGGTGTATACAGGATATGGGTGGACGCACTGTATATAGGTGCGGTGTATACAGGATATGGGTGGACGCACTGTATATAGGTGCGGTGTATACAGGATATGGGTGGACGCACTGTATATAGGTGCGGTGTATACAGGATATGGGTGGACGCACTCTATATAGGTGCGGTGTATACAGGATATGGGTGGACGCACTGTATATAGGTGCGGTGTATACAGGATATGGGTGGACGCACTGTATATAGGTGCGGTGTATACAGGATATGGGTGGACGCACTGTATATAGGTGCGGTGTATACAGGATATGGGTGGACACACTGTATATAGGTGCGGTGTATACAGGCTATGGGTGGACACACTGTATATAGGTGCGGTGTATACAGGATATGGGTGGACACACTGTATATAGGTGCGGTGTATACAGGATATGGGTGGACACACTGTATATAGGTGCGGTGTATACAGGATATGGGTGGACGCACTGTATATAGGTGTGGTGTATACAGGATATGGGTGGACTCACTGTATATAGGTGCGGTGTATACAGGATATGGGTGGACACACTGTATATAGGTGCGGTGTATACAGGATATGGGTGGACACACTGTATAGAGGTGCGGTGTATACAGGATATGGGTGGACGCACTGTATATAGGTGCGGTGTATACAGGATATGGGTGGACACACTGTATATAGGTGCGGTGTATACAGGATATGGGTGGACGCACTGTATATAGGTGCGGTGTATACAGGATATGGGTGGACACACTGTATATTCATTTTTTATGTTCAAGAATAAATGTGGATTGTTGTTCATGAAAAAAAAAAGACATTCCCTGAAAACTGAAAATACAGTAAGTCCTACCCCATCTTTCAAAGCAAAAAAATAATATTAGACCTTAGCTTATTTTCTCGAGAACACAATAGATGTACTTTGGCTTTAAAGGTTAATGTGACACCTCTCTTCTATATTTTCATTACCGTTTATCTTGTTTTCACTTTTCACTTTACTTTAACAATACTAAATTAGAAACAGCGTGAAACCGTAAGAAAGCTGCTGGTTACTGATCTGGTAATGCTCTTACCATGGCTCTTTATAAAAATCAAGCAAGAAAGGATAGATTGACATCCTAATGTTCCTACAACTGCTAACACTGACATATATACAATGCAAATGTGTAAATGAGCATTAATGGAACCTGTGAGCACATTTTTACACTGAAGGAGTGATATTAATATATAAGCGCTTGTCAAATAATTAAAATGATGCCTTTTGTGTAGAGATCTGATGTGCCAATCATGAGAAATTGAGAGTAGAAGATATATGCAAATCAGGTTGAACGTTCCTCGGGGGCGTGTCATTGCACTTGGACATAAGTGGATTGACACGCCCCCAAAACATTTCCAGCCCAATCACACTAAATTTCTCTTGACTGGCACGTCAGATCTCTATAACAAAGGGATCATCTTGTTTTTTTGGGAGAGGGCAAGCCCCTAGACGGCCATGCTATTACTTCCAAATACAAAAATGTGCTGTTGACTGGTGTTATTGAGCTGAACTGTCTTGAGGATTACCACAAGCTATGATTACAAAGACAACAAAGCCATAAGAAAATACCAGATGTGGCCGTTCGCCTGCTTGTTGATGGTTTCCAGATACTTGTAGGAGATTTCTTTAGAATGCTGACTGTAAATAATATATTTTACTGATAAAAAGGAAATATATCACCCCGGTACATGCAATCACCATATGTATACTCATCACATACAAGCTTGTTGGGTCATGCAATCTGACTCTTACATCAGGAATCTGAATAAAGGTATTTTTATGGTATTATTTTTGGAAATTAGCCTTCAGTTTCTGTAACTTCACAAAACCACTCAATAAATCTCCAAAAGTTTGTGCGCTCTTCGAATGTTCTGGACAAATGTTTTACTTTAAAGGTGTATTACACTGTTTGTGAATGGTCTAGAGCAGTGTTCCTCAAGTCCAGTCCTCAAGAGCCACCACCACCAGTGAAGATGTGGACTTAGTCAACTTATGACACTCATCACAAAATGTGCAGGTTTAGTGGGTTACTTAAATGTGTAGCATTGACAAACCTCCATGGAAGTGATGCCTTCAATGAAGTCCCAACCCATGAATACCCATCAGATAGTGAACAAAAACTAGATACAATTTGTTCCTGGCCTCTGTACGTATGTTCCTCTTCTGGTTAACATTGGAAAAGAGAAGATGACTTAGCTCTCTGAGGGAGAAGGTCCAAGTCCTGGATCGCCTTTTGAATGGATAGATATGGAGTTAGTCAACTAGTAATGGCACGGGCGGAGGAGGGGACGCTGCGCTCACCCACTGCTCGGGTCCGGCTACTGCTGCTGCTACTGCTCGGTGGTGGCTCGAGCGGTGGGCCGGATCCCGGGGACTCGAGCGGCGTTCGTCGCCCGTGAGTGAAAGGGGGTGGTTTGGTTTGGGTTTAGGGATATTGTCCGTGACGCCACCCACGGTTGTGGTAAGATTGGTGACACCACCGCTGCTCTGGACGGGGATCCCAGGAGCGATGACAGGGAGCAGCTTGGATGTTGGTTCTTCCCTCCGTGGGTAGGGGGGTTGGTTGTCCCGGGGCCCGGTGAGGGGTATGGAGGTAGGGCAGGCGGGCTCCGGGGCCTGGTGAGGTGCAGGGTCGCGGGGGCAGCGCTGTGCCGCACAGCACGGTGGTACTCACTCAGCCAATGATGAATGCAAAGTCTCCGGTAAAACAAACGGCTGGATGGACGGGTCCCACAGACGGCTGCGGTGTTTCTCCTCCCAGCAGGTTGATGGTGACTGCCTTTCCCTGCACCTGTGTAGCGTGTACGGTTCCAATGGGTTCCCTCCGGTAACCCGCTCCCCAGCTTGGATGGGTGCTGAAGGAGCCCCTTTTGCCCGCAGGCTCTGGCCCTGGGAACTGTAGCCTTGGCGGTGACTGTGTTTCCCTTTACGATTTGAGCTGTCGCCTTCAATCGGGTCTTGACTGCTGGGAAACCCCGGAGGTTCTCTTCGCTAACGGATTTGACCTGTTTTACGGCGACTCCTAGCCTGGTCGGGGTCCGTAAACCATGCCGGATGGTGCTGGCTTCTCTTTGTTCACCGGTCCAGTACCGCCGGGCCACCGCCCGTCCACGGTCCTTACGGCTCACTCTAATCGGCCTCTCCTGCAGACGGTCACCGCCGTCTGCCAACCTTGCTGTACCATCCGGGCCACACACCCGGACGTGGTCAGTCTGCGCCTCTACCACTTCAACTCCTCTCAAAACTAAACTGACTCCTTTTCCCGCCTCCAGGACTGTGAACTCCTCGGTGGGCGGGACCAACCGCCTGGCCCACCCCCTGGTGTGGACATCAGCCCCTGGAGGAAGGCAACAAGGATTTTGTGTTTGACTTCGGTGTGCCTAACCGGGGTGTGGGGTGTGTTAGTGTAGTTCTGTGACGACCTGGCTTGTCCAGGGCGCCACAGTAACACTAAGCCCAAAATGTGCAGATTCGGTTAGTTCCTTAAATATAAAGCAATGACAAACTTCCATGGAAATGTTGCCTTCAATGGATTCACAACCCACAAATATCCATCAGATAGTGAACAACATCTAAATACAATTTTTTATGGCCTCTGTAGGTTCCTCTTCTGGTTACTATTGGAAAAGAGCAGATGACTTAGATCTTTGAAGGAGAAGGTCCAAGCTGTTACGAACCGGTGCCGCCATAGCCGCAAGCAGCCTGCTGCGGTCCCTGTTGCGCCCAGGCGCCGGCTGCCGTTCTTGGCCGTGCCTCGGGTCGTCCAGTTGGCTGCTCCTTCCACCACGTCTAAGTGTGGAGAGGTGGCTAGTGCGCATGCGTGCGCCGATTTACCCCAGCCAGAGTCTAAGCCCGGTGTTTTGCCTAGTGAGCATGCTCAGCCCGATTGTGTTATTTCTGAGACTAAGTCCTCAGTTCGGGCTACTGAGCATGCTCCCACAATTAATCCTAACAGCCTCTTTGCACAGGTACTTGGACTTCGTGCTGTGTCTAAGTTCTGGCATGTGCCTACTGAGCATGCTCAGGCAGATAGTCTGATTTCTGAGTCTGTTGCTCAGGCTACTGAGCATGCTCAGGCACTTAGTGCATCAGAGGCTAGGTCCGGTAAGGACCTCACTGAGCATGTCCGTGAGGTGGCAGGCCCTGATAGGCCAGAGGATGTCAGGTCTCCTGATGACGTGGCAACTCCGGACTGGCTCACAGAGGCCCGACCCTATGATCTGGCACCTCACCATTGGTCGTCAGACGATGACTGGTGAAGTGTTTGGGGCGTGGCTGCCATGAGGTCATCAATGACGTGGCGGTTCCGGATAGGCCGCATGTGACGTCACTGATGACATAGCACTCTATTGGACCTTGGTGGTTCCACCCTGGGTTTGGGGCGGACCCAGGTTATAAAAGGGGCTGGAGACATCATGGAGGTGCGCAGTCTTCATTTAGAGTTCATGGTGGCATAAGCCTTGTTGGAAGCGGTAGGTAGGGCTAAGCGAATGGTGCCTGTCACGCCAAGATTCGTGGCTCAGCACATGAGAGTCAGGTGCCGTGCTTCCTTGCTACCGTTCCTGTTGTGCTAGAGCAGTCCAGTGGCGTTAACTGGGCTGCAGCTGCTGCGTCACCTGTTCAGTTGTGCCTCCTACGCACATGGACAGAATACCTGTTGCGTCACCTGTCCAAGAGTGCCCTCTACGCACACGGACAGTGTACCTGCTGCGCTACCTGTCCGGTTGTGCCCTCTATGCGCACGGACAGCGCACCCCAGAACCCCTGTGAAGTTAACAGGGTGTTCCTGGATTGGGTGTGTGAACCCTATTATCCTCCTCGGCTTCCCAGTCAAATGCTACTGGTGTGACTACCTGGTCTGACGTGTCCTTTACACATGTGGCCAGTCAAGTGGTGGCCAGAAACGCTAATCGGAGGACTGCTCGGCCTGACGTGTCTTACACACGTGGCCGACAGGGCGCTGTCACAGTGGTCTTTTCGGTCAACACTAACTGGTTACCATCCAGCCTGATGTGTACCCTACACACGTGGTCGGAGTAGCGTCCGCTCCACCGAAAGGCTAACTGGGTTGTCGTCCGGTCTGACGTGTCCCTACACACGTGACCGGTTCCTTGGGTTATCTCAGAGCCGTCCAGCTCTATAGTCTCCGCCTAACCCACAGGGTGCCAGCAGCTCCATTACCATCTGGAGCACGGTGGGCCCCGACTGGCGATTGGGATATATACCCCTGGTCCTAATCTGCCGGTCCCCCGTAACACAAGCCTTGGATGGTCTTCTGAATGGATAAATGTGGACTTAGTCAACTGGTGACACTCAGCCCAAAATTTGCAGGTTCAGTTGGTTCCTTAAATATAAAGCATTGACGAACCTCCATGGAAATGATGAATTCAATGAAGTCACAACCCATGAATACCCATCAGATAGTGAACAACATCTAGATACATTTTTTTTATAACCTCTGTAGGTTCCTCTTCTGGTTACTAATGGAAAGGAGCAGATGACTTAGATCTTTGAAGGAGAAGGTCCAAGCCCTTGACAGCCTTTTGAATGGATGAACCTGGACTTGTCTTCTTCTTTCACCGGGCAACAACAGGAAACACCTAATTTCCAGCCATCCCAAATTTGCCAGAACTGTCACAAACTTTTAGGAAACAATCCCAATGAATATTGGCACCTCCTGGGCCAAAAGGAGTGCGATTGTCTAAATCTCACCCAGTGAACAGAAGGACAGTATTGTTGGTGTGGTTAAAAGTATAGCATTGACGAACCTCCATGGAAGTGATGCCTTCAATGAAGTCACAACCCACGAATACCCATCCGATAGTGAACAACAACTAGATACAATTTTTTATGTCCTCTGTAGGTTCCTCTTCTGGTTACCATTGGAAAAGAGCAGATGACTTAGATCTTTGAAGGACAAGGTCCAAGCCCTGGACAGCCTATGTCATTTTTGAATGGATGAACCTGGACTTGTCTTCTCCTTTGACCGAACAACCACAGCAAACACCTAATGGCCAACTGTCCTAAATTAGTTAGAACGGTCACAAATTTTTGGAAACTATCCCAATGAAATTTAGCACCTCCTGGGTCAAAAGGAGTGTGGTTGTTTAGATTCCAACCGGTGAACAGATGGACAGGTCTAGTGGTGGGGTTTAAATGTGTGGCATTGACGAACCTCCATGGAAGTGATGCCTTCAATGATGTCACAACCCACGAATACCCATCCGATAGTGAACAACAACTAGATACAATTTTTTATGCCCTCAGTAGGTTCCTCTTCTGGTTACCATTGGAAAAGGGCAGATGACTTGGATCTTTGAAGGAGAAAGTCCAAGCCCTGGACAGCTTTTTGAATGGATGAACCTGGACTTGTCTTCTCCTTTCAGCAGGCAACCACAGCAAACACCTAATTTCCAGCCATCCCAAATTTGCCAGACCTGTCACAAAATTTTTGAAACAATTGAAGGTCCAAGCCCTGGATGGCCTGGATGGCCTTTGTCCTTTTTGAACAGATGAACCTGGACTTGTCTTCTCTTCTGACCGAGCAACCACAACAAAATGCACAATTGTCAACCGTCCCAAATTTGCCAGAACTGTCACAAATTTTTGGAAACGATCCCAATAAAAATTAGCACCTCCTGGATCTAAAGGAATGTGGTTGTCTAAATCCCAACCAGTGAACAGATGGACAGGAATGGTGGTAGGGTTTGAGCAGTTCCTTAACTGAGTAAAATTAGAAAATACAGGGGCACTAACCAAAAATCAATTTCCTATGAATGTTATGGATCTGTGGAGAAGGAGACTCACCTCAAATTGGATCTTCTTGACCTCTTTCTATCATTGAATTCCTTCTCCCAGAAGATGAATGGTAAAAATTCTTATGTGGCAATCACCAGTCATATTCTACAAAGGACGAGAAAAGGAACAAACAAGTTCTACCAAGGCTAGGAACATGACGTTTGGAACCAGAACTAGATAAGGAGGCCCCATTATGATTTTTGCAATGGGGCAAATCACTTTCATGTGCTTGAATTCTGAGTTTCAATCACAATATAGAATTGAGGACACCGAAAATTATCTACAGCTTTTAGAACTTTCCACCTGTTCCCCAACTCTTTCTTGGATATAGGACTTAATAGCTTGGCCATCATTTGTGGAGCAAGTACATCATTGACCCCCATGATCAGATGACTGTCATTATTGTGGGTCTTAAGAGGCACTTATCAGTCCACCTCAAAGCTCCCCATTGTGTCCGCATTTACTTACGCTCCTGATTAGCACTAACTGATGATATAATTTAATGAGAGCAACGTGACATTTACCCCGGAGAGGGAAAGTTTCTCTCGCTCTGACGAAGCGAAGAAATTGTGTCTTATTATTAATGACATATTAATGTGAAATTCCTCGCTCAGTTCTTTCCTTACTTTTCCTTATGGACTAAGGAAGATAATTTCGGCTTGATGACCAAAAAAAAAGAATTCGAGAGGAGCGAATCTTTTCGAGTTCGAATTCACTACTATTTCACTATTTTAAAATCTTCTGTGTCATTGCTGCATTGTCCTGAGGAAGGGGGCAGAGACCCCTGAAACGCGTAGACTTGTTCATGCTTCCTAATAAATGACTTGGAAAATTATCTTTTGGATTGAATGGTGATAAGCGCAGCGCTGATCCCCGACTTCTTTATGATTTTGGTAGAGACAAAGACACACAGACAGAGAAACACAGAGACTGATACAGAGACAGAGACACACAGAAACACATACAGACACATACAGACAGAGACACACAATGACTGTTACAAAGACAGACGCATAGAGACTGATACAGAGACACATACACACAGAGATACACACTCACAGAGACACACACACACACACACAGACAGAGGCACACAGAGACTGATACAGAGACACACAGATAGAGACACACAGAGACAGAGACACACAGAGACACATACAGACACATACAGACAGAGACACACAATGACTGTTACAAAGACAGACGCATAGAGACTGATACAGAGACACATACACACAGAGATACACACTCACAGAGACACACATACACACACAGACAGAGGCACACAGAGACTGATACAGAGACACACAGATAGAGACACACAGAGACAGAGGCACACACACAGAGGCACATAAAGACTGCTACAGAGACACGCACACACACAGACACACACACACAGACAGAAACTGAGACAGACACACAGAGACAGAGACACACAGAGACAGATAGAAACACACAGAGAAAGAGACAAACACACAGAGACACAGACACACAGAGACCCAGACAGAGACACTCAAAGACAGAAACACACACAAGACACATACAGAGACACACATACAGAGACACAAACGGAAAAAGACACAGAGACACACAGACATAGAAACACACAGATACAGAGACACATACAGAGACAGAGACACACAGAGCTAGTGAAACAAACACAGAGAGACAGAGACACACAGAGACAGCGACACAAACGCAGACACACACACAGACACACATAAACACACAGAGACACAGACAGAGACACATAGACACACACACACAGACAGAAAGAGAGACAGGCAGTTACTATCCCGGGCAACTCTTGTGTATTCAGAAGGGTAGAAGATGAATAGAAAACTCAGCCCGGCTTTAAGACGTTGACATCACATTTTAAGACAGGGGACCACTTAAGCTTGAAATGACTACAGAAAGCCCACGCTGGGGTAATGGGAAGAGACCACCGACGGAGAGAGAGTTACACGAGCTTTTTTCATAATACGGTCTCATACTAAGCAACAGCTTGGAATGCTTCAATCTCACGACGTACACGAGGTCTGGGCTGTAATATTAGAGGGCTGAATTAAGTAAAAAATAAAGTGGAAATGGTAAAGCTGAGGTTTTTCGGTTAGGTGCTTTCAGAAGGCAGTAAAAGCATGCCAAGCAGCTCTTATAAAAGCCTCCCTCCTCCATTAGCTCTCGAGTCCTGCCGAGTGATGACCTGTGCGCCACACAGAGAGTTTTTTTCCGCCGTGAGGAATTAGAAATCTAGAAACATTTTCAAGGTTTTCGAGCAAAGATATGTAAAAAAAAAAATACATTGCAAGTAAACAGACATATTGTGCTAACATCTTCTCCAGGTTATTCCGTAGAAGCACCGACAAGTATTGTTGTTTACCTGCAAGGACATCTATATAACACATGTGTGCCAACTCTCTCCAAATGTCAAGGAACCTCCACAAAAAAGAAAGGATAGAAGGTAGACCTCCCATACCCCAGAAGACTCAGCAAATCTTCCAGGCCCCAAAAAACTTCTCCAAGGCTCTACACCAGAATGGATATGAAACATGGACATCATGGAGAACGTTTCTCCAAATGAGACTTTGTCCCAGAGCAGAAAGTCAATAAGCTCAAGACCAAAACTACGATGTCTCCCACCTAGGAAAGTACTAGATATTAACAACAGGACCATGTATATTGCTAACAGAACCGATCCTCACCCTGGCGATCAGTTATGTGGGTGTAGAGATGGTGGAAGGCGTCCATACACACGGCCGTGTCCACATCCCACATCATTGTACTATACTTCGTGCACCCATAGACGTGCACCAAATACCGATTTTTGGCTCATGAAAAGGCTATTGGTGCTGCTCCGGGAAATTTTATGGACTTACCTTAGTATTATTCTCTATGAGAGATGAGAGAATCACTTAGAGGCAAATCGAAACTGACTTAATTTTCTCAAGAAAAATTCACAATAGAAGGAATCAATGTGACGGAAATCCATCAAAGCTGTGAATAAATGGTTAAAAAACAATTAAAAATGTAACACTCAAGCAACCATCACCTGCCTTCTTCTTCCCCTTCTTCATCCTCTTCCTCTTCTTCTTCTTCCGCCTCTTCCTCCTCTTCTACGTCATCCAATTCTGTTTCCTCTTCTTCCTCTTCCTCCTCTTCTTCTTCGTCTTCCTGTTCCTCCTCTTCTTCTTCTTCTTCCCCTTCTTCTTCCTCCTCTTCTTCTTCTGCCTCTTCCTCATCTTCTACTTCATCCTCTTTTTCTCTTCCTCTTCCTCCTCTTTTTCTTCATCCTCTTCTTCCTGTTCCTTCTCTTATCCCTCCTCTTCTTCTTCCTCTTCTTCTTCTGCCTCTTCTTATTCCTATTCTTCTTCTTCTTCTTCTTCTTCTTCTTTTTCTTCTTCTCATTCTTCTTCTTCTCATTCTTCTTCCACTTCTTCTTCTTATTCCTCTTCCTCTACTTATTCCTCTTCTTCTTCCTCTTTCTATTCTTGTTCTTCTCCTCCTCCTTCTGGCCCCTGGCATTTTTGGAGTGCCCTGTGCTGACTAGATGTCATGATGTGCCACCCCTGAGGCACCAGTCACCACAGAGTATTGCACCTTATTTTAGGTGCGGTATTCGCCTCGGGTAAGGAGGGGGTTAATCACCGGTGTTCCACATTCCCACTTTACATATAGCTTAGGAGCCTTCTCACTGGGGAGCTGGACTACCGTAGGCAGGGGGTTGCCCATCACAAAGCATGGAAATTTCCCGGTCACTAGGACAACCACCTGGATGGCGGGTTCCACGTGGGGTAGAAATAGGACATCAGTTCTGGCGACACAACACCACCAACTTCTTCTTCTTCTTTCCTGGGGCCTAGGCTTGGAGCAGAACACTCAGCCTGGGTTCCTCACTACTGGAGGGGCAACTCTTACAAATAACACTTTCTAAACACCGGTGGCTTCTTCCAACTTATCTGAGATCGATAGGCTCCATCACAGCGGTGACCAGTTCTTCTGCGGCAGCAACCGGGCTTCATAGAGAACTGTGAGTAAAGACACCTGGAACCGCAGCAGCCGACTCGGACTCTTATTACTGGAGTCAGCGCCCACGGCCACCGCTCCTCCTACCACCACTCCCCTCTTTATCCTCCCCAGGGCTCGCTCCACCTGTGTGGAGCAATACCATCCTCACTGCTAGTATCATCATCTCCGGAGGACGGCGACTGCAGCGGTGACTATTCCCTGGCCGCGTACTGCAGGTGGCGTCATGACATTCCTAACCTCCACCTCATCATCCCCCTTCCTTTGCTGTACACCTCGGAACACAAAACCGGGCAGGCCACCATGACATCCAAGACCTCCGCACCAGCCGAGTAAAACAGGTACGAGAAACGACCTGGACCCCCTGCCCCCTGAGTGCCACGATGACATGTCACAAGACGTTATAACGTTGCTGCCTAGTCTGCTCAGGAGGACAGAAGACTTTGAAGATGACTAAGTGAGGACTGTATCGTTGATGAGTTGAAGTAGACAACAGGCCCGTATCGGGGCTGCACGACGAGGCAGCTGAGCTCACGATTAGTATTATTTTTGTATTTCTTTACATTTGTTTTACATATTTATTAAGCTCTGGGATCTGGAGCTTAATAATGTTCATTCAATTTGCCTTGTTTGATATGTAGTACCCACGGGACAAGGGGTTAAACACTTGTCGCCGGGCCCGGTGATGTTGGGTCAGTGGGATGTCACGGGGTGGCCCTTTCGCCCAGTTTCGTGGCCCCGAGGTATACTATAAAGGAAGGGGTGGTAATATGGTGGTGGAGGATTGTTTTGTGCGGTATGCGGCCAGGGAATTAGCTGCGTCGCTGTCCTCTGGGGTGGATGGCAGTAGCAGCCAAGGTGTTTCTGCTCCCCACAGGTGGAGCGGACCTCGGGGTGGATGATGAGGGGAGTAGTAATGGCAGGCGCCAAAGCGCGGGGCACCGGCATGGACAGGCGGACACTGTCTCTGTGGGTTCAAGGTTTTCTTTACTTACAGTCCTGGTTTTACCCAGAAGATGACGGTCACCGCCGTGATGGGCCCCAGTTGATCCCGAATCCATTAGAAGTCAGAACCAGTACAGTGGACGGTGGGCCTTTCCTCCTTGCTCTTGGTGTTGGATCCCCATGGCCTGAAGCTCTTGGAGACCCCGGTTCTTGGAAAGTGTTTTACTCCCGTCCCGTATGCAGGTGCCGCGGGTCCGTTGTGGGGCCTGCCTTGGAACACGATCCCGGATGCTATCTAGCACTGTACTCCGGGAACTGTGGGGGCCGGAGAGACCTGCAATCCCCCTAGCCTGCAGATTTAGTGGACAATGTGAAGTATAATCCACCCTAGGATTCTGCACCTTGCACTGCGCCGGTCCCAAGGTAGCAATAAAGCTCTCCCCTCGGCGACCGAATTGACTACTGCGTCCCACCAGAGCCACTAACCCGACTGCTCTCTTCCTCTCCTGCTGGAGAACTCCTGACTGTTGTGTAGCTCCTAACTCCCCCTAGTGGCTGTTTCTTCATCGGTTCCCCGGTGCTAGTGGGTGTCAGCCCCCAATGTTTGATGATTGCCTTAAGACCTAACCCTAGCCGGTCCCCAGTGTGGAGGCCAACCTATTGGTGTCTATGAGTTGGTGGGTGATGGAACCGGTACCGACCTCCTCTGAATCCAGGATGAGTACCGCACCTTAAGTGAGGTACAGTACCCTATGGCGACTGAAGCCTCAGGGGTGCCACAGATACAAATGGAATTTTCTGGCCAATTTCGCAGTTTAATAAACTTGCTATTTAGAAGACAATTAAAAAATGATGTTTCTCCCCTTCCTTTAACACAATACGTCGCGGAGACTCAAGCAATCTCTGTATCTCTCCTTCGGAACGAGATAAGAAAACTGGAAACCATAGAAAGTTCTATCGCACAGAAAGCAAACGCCAGCGGCTTCTTATTTCCCAGATGAAAAAAGTCAAACGCAAGCCCAATTATATCGCTGGCCGGGCAGGCACAGATGCTGCGTCACCTCATAATATCTGCTGCAAGTTTCAGCTTGGGCTCCTTTAAATGGAAACCGCGAGCAGATGTTGCATCCCGGCCGTCACCCTATAAAATATCACAAGACGAACAGAACTCCAAAACAAATTGATTCAATAGAAAAATGTTTATTTTGCAGGAGCAGACGCTTCGCCCAGTCACGCAGCGGGAAAGATCTAAAAGGAGATTTGTGCCCTTGGTGTTTGGCATTTTTTTTTTCTTTTTTTTTTATATTTTGCCATTGCAAATGAGACGTTTTTATGAATTCCAGATGCCGTAGCGCTCACGTTTCTTCACATCTTCCAGGGGATTTGAAGGGTTCTATGAAGTTGTAATAAAATGCTAAGTCAGGATGCAGTTCGGCTGTCGAGTGAAAAATTAAATTTTGCGGCCAGTTTTTTTATTTTAAATTTTTATTTATTTTTTTACAACTCATTCAGTGTTCGACACAGACGTGTTCCTATTTCTACATCAGAATATACACTAAAAAATGGCCTCAAACCTGCCTGGAGAAGTAATTCACATTAAATGAAGAGTGAGGTCTTTTTATATACATTTACTGGTGGAAATTGCTTCTTAAAGGGGACCTGCCACCTGTCATAAGTATGTAATATTACTATCTCATGTCAATCCCCAGGTTCTCCTGAATCCGGCGCTGTTTTTCTTTTCTTCCTGCACCTCTCCATTCCTGAGATATGGCCCCATCTTTCCGGTATATAAATCTAGTCTTTTTGGTCAAGTGGGCGTCAACTGGGACCACGCCTACTTAGTGAGAAAGATTACATTTATATAGAGTAAACAGAGGGCTATATCTCAGGATTAGAGAGGCATAGAAAGAAAAGAAAAACACCGCCGGATTCAGAAGAACAGCGGCTTTTATACTATGTAAAAAAAATTACAGATTTATGGCAAGTGACAAATCCCCTTTAAGAGTCGGGAGACAAAGAATGTTGGATATGCAAGATAAACACTGACTGCTGTACATAGCGTTTCGTCAGTCTGAAGGTTCACACAGTATATAAAAATAGTCGGCCTTGTACCTTCAGATGGTCACAGAAATTCTGTTACATGTTTCACTCTCATAAATCATGGGGCTCTATGGGCACTATTACTAAATAAACACCAAGTAGTCTAACCCTGCCCTGATATTTTTTCACAATCTCCAAGACAAAAAGCAAGTAATGTAGGAAACTATAGCCACAGGTATGACTCCTCAGCACTGCTGCTGGGCTACTGGAGGGAGATAAAGTTTCTGGGCTCCAATGTAAAGTCCCTCATTTACCATTGATAATACTGGGGCGGTCTTATAGGTCCTTCGGTCCCTGTCATGTGATCTACGTTCTTTTCAGTATAGTGACCCCACTGTTCGGTGGAACACTATGGGGATCTAAGTCCTGTTCAGTGGAACGTCATAATGCTCTAAGTCTTCTTCAGTTGAACCCTATGGGAATCTAAGTCCTGTTGATTGGAACACTATGGTGATCTAAGTCCTGTTCTGTGGAACACTATAGTGACCTAAGTCCTGTTCAGTGGAACACTATAGTGATCTAAGTCCTGCTCAGTGGAATACTATTGTGATCTAAGTCCTGTTCAGTGGAACACTATAGTGATCTAAGTCCTCCTCAGTGGAACACTATAGTGATCTAAGTCCTGTTCAGTGGAACACTATAGTGATCTAAGTCCTGCTCAGTGGAATACTATTGTGATCTAAGTCCTGCTCAGTGGAACAATATGGTGATCTAAGTCCTGTTCATTGTAACCCTATGGTGATCTAAGTCCTGTTCAGTGTAACACTATGGGCATCTAAATCCTGTTCAGTGGAAAACCATAGTGATCTAAGTCCTGTTCACTGGAACACTATGGGGATCTAAGTCCTCTTCAGTGAAACACAATAGTGATTTAATTCCTGTTCAGTGGAACCCTATGGTGATCTAAGACCTGTTCAGTTGAGCACTATGGTGATCTAAGTCCTCTTCAGTGTAACTCTATAGTGATGTAAGTCCTGTTCAGTGGAATCTTATGGTGATCTAAGACCTGTTTAGTTGAGCACTATGGTGATCTAAGTACTGTTAAGTAAAATACAATAGTGATCTAAGTCTTGTTGTGTGGAACACGATAGTGGTCTAAGTCCTCTTCAGTGGAACACTATGGGGATCTAAGTCCAGTTCAGTGGAATCCTATGAGGATGTAAGTCCTCTTCAGTGAAAATCTATCGTGATCTGATCTAAGTCCTGTTCAGTGGAACACTATAATGATCTAAGTCCTGTTCAGTGGAACACTATAATGATCTAAGTCCTGTTCAGTGGAACACTATAGTGATCTAAGTCCTGTTCAGTGGAACACTATAGTGATCTAAGTCCTGTTCAGTGGAACACTATAATGATCTAAGTCCTGTTCAGTGGAACACTATAGTGATCTAAGTCCTGTTCAGTGGAACACTATAGTGATCTAAGTCCTGTTCAGTGGAACACTTTAGTGATCTAAGTCCTCCTCAGTGGAACACTTTAGTGATCTAAGTCCTGTTCAGTGGAACACTATAGTGATCTAAGTCCTGTTCAGTGGAACACTTTAGTGATCTAAGTCCTCCTCAGTGGAACACTTTAGTGATCTAAGTCCTGTTCAGTGGAACACTGGGTTTATCTAAGTCCTGTTCAGTAGAATCCTGTGGAAATTTAGTTAGATTTGGCAGAAGCCTGGGAAGCCATGAGTTAAATAAATACTCTTGCAGGCAAATTATGGCTGTAGGAATCTGGTCTCCCTCCTACATCACCATTCAATATGAAGCCTTTCTTATAAATCTCAGGAGACATGGAAACACTAAACATGGGGAAAAGGATACGTCTTCGTCGTTAGCAAGAAAAGCAGATTTTCCATAAAGAAAAAGCCTTCAAGAGATTGCAGGAGGACGGCTAAATGTTCCCCTTCTCTATCAGTCATATAACATAGGATCATATATATTCTACATTTTTCCATTGCTTTGTGCGGGCAGCGTTACATCCCCTCTTCTTGTGTCAGTCTTCACTGCAGCCCTGGCATTGTATTCCTGCATATGGCAGCTCAGAGGATACCAGAGATACAGTATAAGTGCGGGCTGCAGCACTTAGAGGACATAAAAGATGAAGGAGAGATCAGATATAGATCTAAGAGAAACACTCCAGCTGAATCTACAGCAGCAGGCCTGCTAAGTGGTGACATGTTTGGGGTCTGCAGTGATGGAGATGAGGGCGAAGGGGCGCACACATGTTTGATCTCTAATAAAGGGTGATCTGTTCACAAATACCAGGGGGATTCTTGGCAGATGTTTTTGTCTGACCCTGTACATGTATACAGCACCTCATTACTCTGAGGAGTTGTGACAGAAGCAAGTCTGGGTTATCCGGCTGATAACAGAAAGTAGTAACAGCTTCTGCTATCTGTTTAATAACATGATCTGGATATATCTGACGGTTGCGGACAGGTCTCTTAACATATTACACAAAGCTACAAAGTAAAAAACGCAGACATTCTGGACCCTTGTCTTTCTTTTAAAGCTATGGAGACCCCCAAACTCCAGCCCAACTAAAATACCTAAAAGAGCCAAGAAACTCAAGTGCAATAAGGCCATGTTCACACTGGAGCAAAAAAAAACCCCACAAGATCTGCTTCTGGAAACTTTCCTTTTTTGGGGAGTTTTTGGTTTATTTTTTCTTTTCCTGGTATTGTCTTGGGCTCTGTGCAGACTGAGTCTTTATGATGAGTTTTTGGAGAGGAATCTGGGTAGAAACTCCGAGTTCTGTAAGAGATTTCTTTTTCTTGAGGTTTTTTTTTTGCAGCTTTTTGATAAGACAGTGCCTAGGTTGAAGATGTTTCTTTCAGGATCCACTCTGTAAAAAAAAAAAAAACTATCTTTTCCACTAGATTTTTATAACCTCTTCAGATAAAAGAACAAACAAACAAAAAAAAACAAAAAAAAAACCTAAAAAAATACTCATGTAAACAGCAAAGTGGATTTTTTTGCAGGAATTAATTGGAGTAGTTTTCCAAGAAACTTTTGAGGAGGATTTTGGGATCAAAAAACTCCTGGGAAAAAAAAACCTCATCGCCTGATGGGTAGAGTCATCCATTGGGCATTTTTTTCAAGGCTTCAAGTGTTTCCCTTTAGCTACAATCCATAAGCCAATAAGTCATCAGAACTGATCAATTGATTGATCTTGGACATCGCTGGTAACAGGTCTACTCAATCAGATTGGTCAGGCCTCCTATCTGCCGGCGTCTCCGGTGGATCTTTAGGTTAACTGGTCAGGCACAACGACATGAGGGCATCACATCATAGCAGATTGGTCAGGCCTCCTATCTGCCGGCAAACCCTGTGGTCTAGCACAACGACATGTGGGCATCACATCATAGCAGATTGGTCAGGCCTCCTATCTGCCAGCATCCTGGTGGCTCTTTAGATTAACTGGTCAGGCACAACGACGTGAGGGCATCACATCAGAGCAGATTGGTCAGGCCTCCTATCTGCCAGCATCCTGGTGGCTCTTTAGATTAACTGGTCAGGCACAACGACGTGTGGGCATCACATCAGAGCAGATTGGTCAGGCCTCCTATCTGCCGTCATCCCTGGTGCCTCTTTAGATGAACTAGCCTGGCACGATGTGTGGGCATCACATCAGAGCAGATTGGTCAGGACAACCTGCCGGCGTCCTCAGTGGCTCTTTAAGTTAACTGGCCTGGCACAATGACATGAGGGCATCACATCATAGCAGATTGGTCAGGCCTCCTATCTGCCAACATCCCCGGTGGCTCTTTAGATGAACTGGCCTGGCACAATGATGTGTGGGCATCACATCAGAGCAGATTGGTCAGGTCTATCTGCCGGCATTCCCGGTGGCTCTTTAGATTAACTGGTCTGGCACAACAACTTGTGGGCATCACATCATAGCAGATAGGTCAGGCCTCCTATCTGCTGGCGTCTCCAGTGGCTCCTTAGGTTAACTGGTCTGGCACAATGACGTGTGGGCATCACATCATAGCAGATAGGTCAGGCCTCCTATCTGCTGGCGTCCCCGGTGGCTCTTTAGGTTAACTGGTCAGGCACAATGACGTGTGGGCATCACATCACAGTGACGACATTGGTCCAGGTTGGCCAATCAAAAGAGGAGCCGGCGGTCCCAGTGGCTAGGAGGCGGCTCATAGAGTTCCTGCCCAGGAACAGTTTGTCAACATGACCATGCCAGGATGAATGTTGATGCATGGCCTAAACCTGGTCCTATGGCTGCAGCTTCTCCAGACTTGTCTCCCATCAAGCACTTCTGGTACGTCATTGTTGACATTACACGGGGAGCTGCCAGCAGAGGATCTTGATGATTGCTGATGAAACCTTCTTCAGATGACCATAAATAATGTCACTGATCACAGCCGAGGATGTAAGTGTCGGGATTTCTGCCCGTGGCTCACATTCCAGAGTGAATAAATTGATATATTTGGAAAATGTTTTCTTCTATTTTTAATCACTTGAAGATCAGTAACATCTCAACCCGGTGATTTCCATCATTCCACAGCTTCTCCTTCTTGGTAGTATAATTTCAATATTGAGGAATGGATTTAAAGTGTCATTGTCAACTTGGTGGAAGATTGAAAAATCTGGATGAAGAACCCAAAATATCAGGTGTCTAAAGACAAATCTGCTTCTTGTCAAACACGAGCATCCCGACTCTTCCAAGGTGGAATACAATCCCGTACACATTGAAGACTGAATGGAAGCTATGTGCGTGTTGTGTCCTGTATGTGTCTTCTTGAAGGACGTGTTGTAAACAGGATGAAGAACATTCTTGGAGACCCCCATCCACCACAAGAATAGAGGAGAAGTCAATTAAACCGTGCAATGTAGGATCTGTACACACAATAGGGTCGAAGGCAGAATCCAGCTGTAACAAGGCAGGAATGTAAAGTGTGCCTGACTATTAGGGCTTTAGAAATCCTCCCTGTAATCGGCTTATCGGCTTAGTAAACAAGGATATCTCCACTCCTCACCCAAACAAACAAACGTTGGACCTGGTCAGTGACATCGCCAAAGAAGCTCTACAAGGCCGATTGAAGGTTGAACAAATATTGACCATTAAGTTGACTACAACATTAGACTTCAGTTGAAAATGAATGATTGTTTTGGATTTTTGGGGGATGAAATGTCACAAGAATTGATCGTTTTAGCCAATGGTTGACCCACCATCATCATCTGAAACCAAGTCGGCCTTGAAATAATTTTTCTTCTGAACGTTCTCCAGATGATCGTTGGCTCAATGAATGGTCAACTATCACTCTACTTTTACATATTCTGCTATTTCTGCACAACCAGCTACTGTGTGTGAAGGTATATTGACTCTTGACGCCCAATTCTTTAGGCGATAAGTGGCCTCCACTCCCAGTTGAGAAACATGAAAGCTCAGCCAAGTTGAACGTTCACTTGTATGAGGGCGGTGCCGTGAGGGAGAGCAATCGGCCGAACAAGATCTTGGCGGAGCCTTATCTGAGAAGTATTGGCATTTTACCAATCGCAAGTTGTTTGATGGTTGGAGAACCATTGAAGGAACATTCGTCTGATGACCATTGCTCCTCTGAAGCCATCACACACATTCAATGGTGCTGGGTGAGTTCATAACAGGAAAGGGAAAAACCTCGTTGGCTGACTGAGGCTTTGTGTACACAGTTTTTCTACGGTGTTCCGGAGCAAGTCCGTTCCAAAAAGCACACATTCGGCTATCTCCACAAGCAGTGGTATAACTAGTGTTTGTTGAGCCCTGGTGCAAAATTTGGACCTGGCCCCCCCCCCCTTATGTTGGTCTGATGTATTTATATGTATGTATACATTTAGTGTTCTAAATTCTATAAAAACATAAAAGTTACCCCCTCTCCCCATTATGTAGTAATGTCCCCCATCCTGGGCTCCGTCCTGGTAAATATGTCCCTCATCCTGGAATATATGCCCCTTATCCTGGTAAGTATATCCCGCATCCTGGCATATATGTACCCATCCTGGTATATATGTCTCTCATCCTAGTATATATGTTGTCCATTCTAGCCCACATCCTGGTGTATATATAACCTGATCCTGGTATAGATGTCCTCATCCTGGTATATATGTCCCCATACTGAGCCCCTTCTGGTATCTACTGTCCACCTTCTGGTATCTACTGTCCCCCTCCTGGGGCCCTCCTCGTATTTAGTGTTCTCTCCTGGGGCCCTACTGATGTATACTGTCTCCCTGCTGGGCTCATCCTGGTATATATTGATCCCCTCCTGGTATATACTGTCCCCCTCCTGGTATCTACTGTCCCCCTCCTGGTATCTACTGTCCCCCTCCTGGGGCCCTCCTTGTATTTAGTGTTCTCTTCTGGGGCCCTCCTGATGTATACTGTCTCCCTGCTGGGCTCATCCTGGTATATATTGTCCCCCTCCTGGTATATACTGTCCCCCTCCTGGTATATATGTCCCCATCCTGGTAAATATGTCTCTATTCTGTTTAATGTAAAAAACAACAATCATCGTCCCTGTCTCCCATGTCGCGCAGTGTCCTCCTGTGTAACCAGTGCACAGTGGCCGGCAGCTGTCATTGGTGTCGGTGCTATTGCAATGCATGATGTCTTTGCCATGCGCCGCCCTCCATCACTGGGACACAGATGAAAGCTGCCGGCTTCTGTTTGGCAAGGAGCATATACCGCAGTACACGGACCCAACAGGTATCTTAACCGCGATGCATTTTAGCTGGATGTGCAGCACATCCAGCTGAAGCAAGGACTGGGGCTGGCGGGCCCCCTGCACCTCCGGGCCCAGTTGCGCTCAATGCAACCGCGATCATTCCTCCCCTGTTCACAAGGTGTTGTCGGAGGAGGTTTTTGGAGCAGAAGCTGAGTGGAAATTCTCCAAATCTCAAAAACCTGGTGTCTCAGCTCAATGGATGTGTGGACACGGTGTCCTTTACAGCTAAATTTTCCCAGGAGAAGCCACTTCAGGAATACGCCGCCGGCACCCATCAATGTATACTATGAAGTCCAGAGTCCGTGGCGGCTTCCGAGGGGAAGTTTCCAAACCCTGAAGTAGTTAAAAGAACTGAGCTAAGACGTGATATGTGCACAGTAATATCGTTTTGACACTGTTGTGCACTATGCACAATTTTTGCAACGCATTTGTGCCAAAATCTGCATGAAAAAGACATTGTGTGCATATTCCCAAAAGAGGAACATTTCCCAAAATGGTCCCTAGTCAAAAACTCATTGCTATTAAAAGCCTCAAAAAAACTCCATGTGAACGTTGCCTGAGGCCGGAGGCAGATCTGACAGAGGAATGGACTCTGGAGGGGAACTACGCTGGAAAATGGGTTACAAGAGCAGAGCTAATTCTATTAACCTATGCCGGCCGCGTGCATCCGGGCGACTTGCCGTGACCTCTCTCTGTCTGGATCATGTTACTCCGCTGGTCTAAATTGCACTAATTGAAACATTTAATAAATTCTCCAAAATTGTATAATAAAAGGATTCTAACACTTTTTAATAGACAAGTTGCCTTTGGTCACGCGACTTGCCAGATGATTGCTGTCACTTGGCACATGTCACTGTGTAGCCCCAGCGTTATCGCTCCATGGAAAGTTGTTCTACTCATCCCCTGGGGTCAGGAACTAATTATCTTGCTAAAGATATTTTCTATGATCATTTTTGCCAACTTGCCTGAAACATCAGAGTAGCACCCATCATAGTCAATATTTGATCCGCCAGATTTGCTTGGATTTGATCAGGAAATTCTACAGCAGTCAAGTTTCAGGTAAAAGCCGTTTATTATTAGAGAATATTAAACAGAGTGGTTATCAAATAAATTGTATTCACGTCGCCCTGCACCTGCCCTGGTTCTGCAGCTCCCCACCCCATTCTCATTCTCCTTCTGACTCCAGCCTTCTCTTCCATCTTCACTCTTTGGCATTCACTAGACCTAATGCAGCATCATCACGACAGCTCCCTGCCTGATGCTCCAATGACTCTCTTACTCCCTCCAGTATTCTCTACCATCTTCCCTCTTATTCACTCTTTGGCATTCACTAGACCTCATGACTGCAGCTCCCTGCTCGGTCCTCCAATGGATCATTTCCTTCCTTAATTTTTCAACTTGGCCCCACATCACAGTAAGTGCAGTCAGCACCAGAGATGCCAAAAAGGGAGGACGGAAGATAATACCGGAGGGAGGAAAAGAGCCAGAGGAGCACAGGTGGGGAGATGCAGTCATGATGTTACTTGAGGCCTACTGAGAAGTGATGAGCGAGTGTGCTCAGCGTGCTAGAGTCCCCATCGTCATCTCTCTCTCTCCCTCTCTCTCTTTCTCCATCTCCTCTCTAATTTCCTCTCCCTCCCACCCTCTCTCTGCCTCTTCTCCCGCTTCTATCTTTCTTTCTCCCTTCCTCCCTCCCTCTCTTTTATCCCTTCTCCCTCTCTCTCTCCCACTCTCCTCCTCACTCCTCGCTCTTTATCTCCCCTCTCTCTCTCACCCTCTCTATTTGTATCCCCTTCTCTCTCCCTCTCTTTCCCTCCCTCTCTCGCACTCTCTCTTTTCTTAGTCTTTCTCTCTCTCTCCATCTCTCTCTCCTCTCTCGCCCGCCTTCTCTGTCATCCTCTCTCTCTACTTCTATCTCATCCTCTCTCCACTCTCTCACCCTCCCTCTCACCCCCTGTCTCCCCTCTCTCTCTTTCTCTATCATTCTCTCTCTTCCTTCTCTCTCCCTCTCTCTTCTCTCTCTCACTCCCATCTCTTTCTCCCTCTCCCTTACCCCTCTCTATCTCTCTCTCTTTCTCTCTCTTCCCTCACTCTCTCTCCTCTCTCTCTCCTCTCTTTCTCCCTCTCTCCACATATCTCTCATTCTCTCTCCCCTCTCTTTCTCACTCTCTTTCTTTCTCTCTTTCTCGCTCTCCCCTCTATCTCTCTTTCTCTCTCTCTCTTCCTCCACTCTCTCCCCTCGCTTTCTCCCTTTCTCTTCTTCCCGCTCTCTCTCCCTCTCTTTCTCCCTCTCTCTCTCTCTCTCTGTTTCTCCCTCTCTCTCTCTTCCCCCACTCTCTCCCCTCGCTTTCTCCCTTTCTCTTCTTCCCGCTCTCTCTCCCTCTCTTTCTCCCTCTCTCTCTCTCTCTCTGTTTCTCCCTCTCTCTCTCTTCCCCCACTCTCTCCCCTCTCTTTCTCCCTTTCTCTCCTTCCCACTCTCTTTCTCCCTCTCTCTCTCCCTCTGTTTCTCCCTCTCTCTCTCTCTCTCTTCCCCCACTCTCTCCCCTCTCTTTCTCCCTTTCTCTCCTTCCCACTCTCTTTCTCCCTCTCTCTCCCGCTCTCTTTCTCTCCTTCCCTCTCTCACCTTCCCTCTCTCTTTCCTTCCCTCTCTCTTTCCTTCCCTCTCTCTCTCCTTCCCTCTCTCTCTCGTACTTCCAGAGAAATGCTAGCATTTTTTCCCCCATTCACTTCCATTATACTCTGTATTTGAGTTGAGTCCGTCCAAGCATCTGACTTGCTGGATTCGAGTACTGATCATTCCAGCGGTTTAGTGCTCGCTCATCACTACTACTGAGCACTGAAGGAACCAAAGAGTGACGAAGACTGAAGACGGAGGAAATGCCTGGAGCGAGAGGGCAAACGAGCCGATGTAGGAGTTGCAGTCATGACATCACTTGACCCATTGAGCTTCGGTGCCAGGACAGGTGAGTATCATTTTCTTTAAAACTTTTTAATCCCAAACCATTCCTAAAAAAATGATGTAAAATGGAGGTGAGCAGGCTAACATTGGGCAAATCTGAATTTTTATTGTAAAATTCAGAGCGATTTGCTCTTCTCTAACCTTTACCATTGAATCCACATTGGAACTTCTTCATCAAACATTCGGTAGACACATGGCCACCTCCCTGACTCCGCACCGCACGTTCCGTCAGAAATGGACATTTCACAATTCAAAACATTTTAATCTAAATAATACAAATTTGGACCCAAATTTTTTTGATCATTTACGGCAGAGGGAAATGTTCCTCTCAGGTAGAAGGCTCATTCCTCATCGAGTCTCCACCCTATTTCTCTCTTCGTGAGATAAAATAAAGCCATTCCCGGCAGAGGAGCGAGGCCGGTGAGCTCCATGCTATCTCAGCTGCTCAGACAGGAGGTATCAGAGAAGAAAGTGAGCCAGAGGACAGGGTCAGACACGTGGTCCCGGGGTCAGGCATCAGCAGAGGAGCCACCGTCATCCATTTATGACAAGCGAGAGCGCTGGCTAAAAATAGAGAAATGCGTGGCTGAATATCTTATTTCTAAGCAACTGAAGGTTTTTGCTTATTCAGTCATTTTGCTTTTTTTTTTAATTTTTGCATCTTATTTTTAACAATATTTTTTTTCTACTTTTTGGTGTTTTTTTATTTTATTTTTTTTATTATAAATCAGGCCCCACATCTTCCCTTACAAAAGTCTTGGAATTATTGGAGAAATTCTCATCTTGGAAGTTTCCAATCAGATGAAAATATCCACAAAATTCAAAACTTTTGACCCAAATTTTTTATGGGAATTTTTTTTATCATAGGTTAATTAAGGTCAACTTTAAAGGGGCATTCAGGTATTAAAAAAATTAAAATGGAGATGTCCAAGAGGTTAACTGGAGGCCCCAACAAAGTATCTTGCCCAAGAGCCGCCACCAATTTTAGTTTGGCCCTCAATACGGGAAGGGGTTTTTTGAGATCTAGAAAACACAAAGTGGCATTGTCACAAACCACCGGGGGGGTCACTCAGAAATCCCCCGCGCTGGCTACCAGTACGTCACAATCGGGGGGTAACAAGTGGGGGTCACCCCTACTTTATACCTCCCGACCGACAGACAGAGCACGTGACGCGCTCTCTAGCGCCCCTCTTATAGTCAGGCCAATTATGGAATTGCCCGACCATAAGCAAGGAGGCCGCTATACTACTTATGCCGATTATTGAAGGGTCCCCGGTGAGAGTAAGGTATATATTCCCCCGACCTCCGCGGGCGGAATATATAAACTCTCCCCGAATCTCACTGGCCTCCCCACAATAATCCTTGGCACAACTCGCTGCCACCAACCGATTTACGGTAACTATTAGCCGAACACACGGACGTGGGATTCAAGATCGAGATAACAGAACAGCCCAAGATTAATTATATAATTTAATCGCCTAAAGCACACTAGAAACTACAATATATACAATAGGGAATCTACAGAATATACATATGTCAGAGTACAGTTACAATCAAAGCATGGGTTACAAACAGGTATACAATTACATCAGTTACCTTGTGTGTCTGGCCACAGGGGGGCGCTGTAGACCAGGTTTCCAGGAACCCCCTCACAGGTCTTTCCCAACCAGGCCCCCGAGCAGAAGAACACTGGAAAATGGCCGAAGTAGGGTTATCAACCTGGGCAGATCCAGGTCCCCTCCTACCTTAGTGACCTCACAGGGAAGCACTGCCACTCCCCCTGCATGGATCAGAATTATCCAGCAAAGGGGATATTGGCCATAACTTTGCCTGGGAGCGTCGTAGGCAGACGCCAATGCTCTCATTGTGACAGTTATGAATTTAGCTACAGAACGAGGGGACTCATGACCTGTCTACGAGTTCCCATATGGCTGATATCACGCCTGGGGTATTTCCCAAGCTCCCCCTTCCATAAAAAAGGTGTGCCAGCATCGTCCGCCTGCGCAAACACCATTTTTATGGTTGCCATATTTATCGGAGATATGGCTTGCGAGATATGAACCATTTTTTACTGGAGTCGTTCTGTCTGGCTACTTCCAAGCCTTGCTAATGAGATACAACTCTTGTTACAGGGTGACGGCAGGGAGTCATCCTGGGTCCATTGTCCTCACATCATCTCATCTCCATATCAGAGGAGATGGCTGTTGGAGGTGTAAGTGGGATGTGACACCTTCACAGATGCTGGACATTTGAGCACAAGAAGGGAGGGGGGCACTGCCAGGGAGTGATGAGAGCAATTATGACTTCTAGTCATAATTCCTCTTCATATCCCAGGATTTACCTCACACCTCCCCCCTTTTGAGGGCGCTAGGGGGCAGCACACTCCGGTGTTCCCCCGTGCGCCCGTCCGCGACCTCTCCTTGTCGGGACAGCCCGTCTGCGTTACCGTGGTCACGGCCCCTTTTGTGGCGAATGGTGAAGTCGTATTGCTGGAGCGCAAGGCTCCATCGCAACAATCGCCCATTCGTCCCAGAGACGGTGTGCAACCAGCTGAGGGGATTGTGGTCCGTCTCCACGATGAAGTGGCGCCCGTATAGATAGGGTTGCAGACGCTGCAGGGCCCACACTATGGCCAGGCACTCCTTCTCCATTGTAGAATAGGCCACTTCCCTTGGTAACAGCTTCCTGCTCAGGTACAAGACTGGGTGCTCTTGGCTCGCAGAGTCCACCTGGCTGAGCACCGCACCGAGGCCGAAGTCACTGGCGTCGGTCTGTACTACAAACGGCCGCGTGAAGTCGGCTGCCTGTAGCACGGGCGGGCTGGACAGGGCGTCCTTTAGGGCCCGGAAGGCTGTCTCGCAGTCCATTGTCCAATCGACTGCAGAGGGCAGCTTCTTCTTGGTGAGGTCCGTCAAGGGCTTTGCCAGGCTACTATAGCATGGAACAAACCTCCTATAGTACCCAGCGGTCCCCAAGAAGGACATCACCTGCTTCTTGGTCCTGGGGGTGGGCCAGGATGCGATGGCCTCCACTTTCTCAGGCTCGGGCTTCAGCGTTCCCCCACCTACCCGGTGACCGAGGTACTGGACCTCGCTCATGGCCAGCTGACACTTTCCCGGCTTGATGGTCAAACCTGCCCGGTGGATCCGCCTGAGCACCTGTGCTAGATGCTCTAGGTGGTCCTCCCAGGTGGGACTGAAGACGGCAATGTCATCCAGGTACGCGGCCGCGTACCCTTCAAGTCCCTTGAGCAGGGTGTTGACCATCCGCTGGAAAGTGGCAGGGGCATTCCTCATCCCGAATGGCATCACCGTGGACTCGTACAGTCCAAATGGGGTAATAAAGGCAGAGCGTTCCCTGGCCTTGCGAGTCAGGGGGATCTGCCAATATCCCCGGCTCAGGTCCATGATGGTCAGGTACTGAGCCCCGGCCAACTGATCGAGCAGGTCATCGATGCGTGGCATTGGGTACGCATCGGCGACCGTGACAGCATTGAGCCCCCTGTAGTCCACGCAGAACCGAGTGGTTCGGTCCTTCTTAGGGACGAGGACTACAGGCGAGGCCCAAGCGCTGTTGGATGCCTGGATCACCCCCAGCTCCAGCATCTCGTCCATCTCCTGGCGCATGTGTTGCTGCACCTCCAGGGAGACCCGATATGCTGAACGCCGGATCGGGGGATGATCCCCAGTGTCCACGTGATGGACAGCCAAGTCAGTCCTTCCGGGCTGGTTGGTAAACAACCCCCGGAAGGGGTGTAGGGTGGCCCACAGCTGGGACCGTTGGTCCTCCAAGAGCTGGTGGCCAACCTCCACATCCTCAATGGATCCGCCTGCCCTAACCTGGGCTAGCATATCCAAGAGGGTTTCCGCTTCTCCCTCCTCGGGCAGGTTGCACACGGGGAGCGCACATGCCTCCCGCTCCTGATGTGCCTTCATCATGTTCACATGGAAGGGCTTCCGCCTTCCACGGGCAGGGTCCAGGGTGACCAGGTACGTCACAGGGTTGAGCTGCTGGTACACGAGGTATGGGCCTTCCCAGGCTGCCTGAAGCTTGTCCTGTGGTACGGGGACCAGTACCCACACCTTTTGACCCACTTGGTAGGTCCTCTCACAAGCGTTCTGGTCGTACCAACGCTTCTGATCGGCCTGGGCTTGAGCCATATTGTCGTGTACCAGTTGCGTCAAGGCCTGCATTTTGTCCCGGAAGCGCATGACATACTCGATAACCGACACTCCAGGGGTGGCCAAATCCCCTTCCCAAGCCTCTTTCACCAGAGCCAGGGGGCCCCGCACACGTCGCCCGTACAGGAGCTCAAACGGTGAGAATCCTGTTGAGGCCTGTGGAACCTCCCGGTAAGCAAATAACAGGTGTGGGAGATACCGCTCCCAGTCACGCCCATGGGAGTCGACCAACATCTTAAGCATCTGCTTTAAGGTGCCATTGAACCGCTCGCACAGGCCATTAGTCTGTGGATGGTACGGGCTGGCCACCAGATGTCGCACCTGGACTTGCTTACAGAGGGTCTCCATCAGCTGGGACATGAATTGGGTCCCCCGGTCGGTGAGCATTTCCTGGGGAAAACCCACTCGGGAGAAAATCTCCAGCAATGCGGTGGCCACCTTGTCAGCCCGAATGGACGACAAGGCCACTGCTTCTGGGTACCGGGTGGCATAGTCCACTACCGTCAGTATGAAGCGTTTCCCGGAGCTGCTGGGGATGGCCAGCGGGCCGACCAGATCCACAGCCACCCTCCTGAAAGGCTCATCGATGATTGGCAGAGATACCAGTGGGGCTTTGGGGCGTGGCCCCGCCTTCCCCACTCTCTGACAGGTTTCACACGAACGGCAGTAGGCAGCCACATCGGCCCCCATTTTTGGCCAGTAGAAATGCTGGTTTAACCTGGCCTTGGTCTTAGCGATCCCTAGGTGTCCGGCCATCGGAATCTCATGTGCGATCCGCAACAACTCCGTCCGGAACGGATAGGGTACCACCAACTGTCGGTCCCTGGGCCACGCCTCCGGTGAACCCTGCTGGACCGTGGCCCGGTACAGCCGTCCTTGGTCCCAGACCACTCGCTCCGGGTCCGAGTCCGAGGGAGGCTGTGCCGCCTGCTCCTTTAGAGCTTTCAGGATGTCGTCAGCTTCTAACGCTGCCTGAAACCCCTGACTAGATGTGGCCAGAATCGACGAGACTGTCACATCTTCGGTCAGTACCCCGGGACCTGTGTCCTGGCCTCCACCTGACTCGGCTGCCACTTGGTCAGAAGGGGAAGAGCTATCGGACCTCCGGGAGGCCCCTTGGCTTCCAGCACTCCCACTGCGGGTGACAGCGGCCACAGCCGCTGCGACCGTGGGTCGTGCCTGCTCCTCCTCCGTTCCTGACCAAGTCGCCGGTTCAGGCAGACCTACCTGGCTTCCTGACACCCCGGTTGTGGGGGAACCCTGCACCGAGATCTTACCTGGGAGCACTTCCGCTCCTGGACCGGCCCCAATCTCACCTGCCTGTTCCCCCCCTGCAGCAACAGAACCCCGCTGTGAAATCTCTGGGGACCCCACATTTGCTGTGGTAGCCCCCACCCCACACACTGGTCCTCCCCCTGCAGCACCCTGCTCTCTGCTTATCCCTGCAGAGGGCAACAGATCCCAGCTCACAGGCTGGTTACTTGTAGAGGCATTGTCACACCTTTCTCTGACCCCCTCCCCTGTCACAGCTGCAGCTGCGTGTGTGTCTATGGTGTCTGTGCAAGCAGAAATATCAGAGTTCACTCCCTCCTCCCTTACATCATTCATAGATAACACATTAACATTGTCCGGAGGCACGTCAGCACTGGCTGAAGGTTCAGCCTTTGGGGCGGGGCCAAACTGGGAGGTTATTTGCCCCAAATCTGTCCCAAGTAGCACGTTTGCAGGGATCCGATCAGTTACCCCCACCTCCCTCACCCCTCGCCCTGCGCCCCAGTCCACATAAATGTCAGCAACAGGCAGCGCCGGGTCAATGCCTCCAATCCCGGAGACAGCGAGGGTTTTTCCAGGGATCAAGTCTTGGGGGGACACCATCTCAGGCCGCACCAGAGTCACCTCCGAGGCGCTGTCTCGCAGTCCTATGGTCACAGACTGGCCGACGGTGACAGGTTGGAAGCTGTCCAGGGACCTACCACCACCCCCACCCACACAATACACCTTGGGCGGCCCTTGGGACGGGGACGGAGCCGGGGCCTTGGGACGCTGAGGGCACATGGCCTTGAAGTGTCCAGGTAGGTTGCACTGGTGGCACCGTCTTGGCTCTGCCACGGGCCTGGAGAGGGGAGTTGAGGGGGACACCCCCTGCAGTCTAGGGGCAGGTGGGGCAGTCGCAGAGTTCATCTTACCCCCTCTCCAGGTGCTGCTGGTGGCTGCTCTCCTGGCCTCAGGAGCCCGATTGTTGGTGTAGTCATCTGCCAGGGCAGCTGTAGCCGTGGATCCCTTTGGCTTCTGGTCTCGGATGAACTGGCGGAGATCCTCAGGGCAGTTCCACAAGAGTTGCTCCGTGATGAACAAGTCCAGGATCTCCGGTCCGGTGGAAAGCTGCAGGCCTTGGGTCCAGTGGTCGGCAGCTCGGGCAAGTGCCCGCCGGTGGTCAGCCCAGGAGTCCTTTGGTCCCTTCTGCAGCGTCCGGAACTTCTTGCGGTAGGACTCCGGGGTGAGGTTGTACTGTTGGATCAGGGCCCGCTTGATGGTGTCGTAGCCCTGATCCGCCTCAGCAGGCAAGTCCCCAAGGATATCCAGGGCCTTACCCCTTAAACGGGGGGTCAGGTATTTGGCCCACTGGTCCTTGTTCAGATGATGCTGCAAGCAAGTCCGTTCAAAAGCAGTCAAGAAAGAGTCCAAGTCTCCATCCTTCTCCAGCACTGGGAAGTCCTCAACACGGACCTTTGGAAGTTTGGTGTCTGGAAGGTCACGGGTGGCTGATGAGGGCCGGAGCTGAGCTAGCTGCAGCTGGTAGTTACGCTCTGCCTGGCGCTCTTCACGCGCTGCTTGCCGCTCACGCTCGGCCATGAGTTCCTTGTAGCCCTCCCGGTCTCCAGCCTGGCGTAGGGCCATAGCCATTTGAAGAAGGCTATCCGAGCCTCCCAGGCTCGGTGGAATGGCACGTGGTGATCTGCGGCCCGCTGCGGAGCCTGGTGATTCACTGTCCATTGCAGAGCGGAGGGCTGGCATCTGGCTCGTTGAGGACCCTTGGGCGAGCTGCTCCTCATCTTGTCCAGCAGTGCCCGGTTGTGCAATGTCCTCTGCAGAGCTGTTTTCTGGCGTCGAGCTCCTGGAGGACTCGTGGGCAACCTCCTCATTGCTGTCCACAGCACCGTCCTCCCTCTCTTCGGCTCCTGCTTTAGCATTGGCCAGTTGCATAGCTCTGCTCCTGGTGCCATCAGCCATTCTTGCAGACTTTTGGTCACTGACACAGAACTGACACCTGATGCCTCCACACACCTTACAGTATCTGCACTCTGACACTCTAGTGTTGAGCTGGTCTGAAGACCCCAGCAGCCACAGCTGCTGCAGGCAGTCTTTAGTGTCTGGGAGTATGGGTCTCACACTCACACACACTATTATCTCGATCCCACCGCTATGCCACCAATATGTCACAAACCACCGGGGGGGTCACTCAGAAATCCCCCGCGCTGGCTACCAGTACGTCACAATCGGGGGGTAACAAGTGGGGGTCACCCCTACTTTATACCTCCCGACCGACAGACAGAGCACGTGACGCGCTCTCTAGCGCCCCTCTTATAGTCAGGCCAATTATGGAATTGCCCGACCATAAGCAAGGAGGCCGCTATACTACTTATGCCGATTATTGAAGGGCCCCCGGCGAGAGAAGGGTATATATTCCCCCGACCTCCGCGGGCGGAATATATAAACTCTCCCCGAATCTCACTGGCCTCCCCACAATAATCCTTGGCACAACTCGCTGCCACCAACCGATTTACGGTAACTATTAGCCGAACACACGGACGTGGGATTCAAGATCGAGATAACAGAACAGCCCAAGATTAATTATATAATTTAATCGCCTAAAGCACACTAGAAACTACAATATATACAATAGGGAATCTACAGAATATACATATGTCAGAGTACAGTTACAGATAAAGCATGGGTTACAAACAGGTATACAATTACATCAGTTACCTTGTGTGTCTGGCCACAGGGGGGCGCTGTAGACCAGGTTTCCAGGAACCCCCTCACAGGTCTTTCCCAACCAGGCCCCCGAGCAGAAGAACACTGGAAAATGGCCGAAGTAGGGTTATCAACCTGGGCAGATCCAGGTCCCCTCCTACCTTAGTGACCTCACAGGGAAGCACTGCCACTCCCCCTGCATGGATCAGAATTATCCAGCAAAGGGGATATTGGCCATAACTTTGCCTGGGAGCGTCGTAGGCAGACGCCAATGCTCTCATTGTGACAGTTATGAATTTAGCTACAGAACGAGGGGACTCATGACCTGTCTACGAGTTCCCATATGGCTGATATCACGCCTGGGGTATTTCCCAAGCTCCCCCTTCCATAAAAAAGGTGTGCCAGCATCGTCCGCCTGCGCAAACACCATTTTTATGGTTGCCATATTTATCGGAGATATGGCTTGCGAGATATGAACCATTTTTTACTGGAGTCGTTCTGTCTGGCTACTTCCAAGCCTTGCTAATGAGATACAACTCTTGTTACAGGGTGACGGCAGGGAGTCATCCTGGGTCCATTGTCCTCACATCATCTCATCTCCATATCAGAGGAGATGGCTGTTGGAGGTGTAAGTGGGATGTGACACCTTCACAGATGCTGGACATTTGAGCACAAGAAGGGAGGGGGGCACTGCCAGGGAGTGATGAGAGCAATTATGACTTCTAGTCATAATTCCTCTTCATATCCCAGGATTTACCTCACAGGCATAAAAAAAATAAACACAAAAACAGGATCTAGAGTAGACAGTGAAAGAAAGAAAAATAACTTCACAACTCGAGACAACAAAATCTTAAAGGACAAGTCGTTCCAAGTCTCATCCATCAAGAAAGTCAACTGAAGTCACCAGGTGTCCAAGGTAAAACCTCTGTGTGGACCCTTTTAGCATCTACAGAGTCAAAATCATCAAGTGGACATTGTTATTGACATTTCCCCCAGTAGACGTGTACATATACATCACCGGTGGCTTCAGTCACCTAGCCTGACATCAGTTATCTTCACCATTCAACCTTACCTAATGGTTTTTCGGTGATCTTTTTGTGCCCAGAAGTGGAGTGAAGTCCACACATGTCTCTGTATGAAATTCTTTAACATAATTTAGTAGGTATGTGACACCCTGGCTGGGCCAGGTAGTCACAAATAGGGCCCCACACAACACCCTTCCCTCACAGGTGACATCAGCCAACCTCAAAACCCTAGTCACCTCCCTCGGGGCTTGATTGACACACCAGGGGGTGGAACCAGGCGGTTGGAAGACGCCCACCTAGGAGTTTTAGACAGCCCGAGGGCGGGGAAACAGTCAGTTAGTTCAGTTGTAGAGTTCAAGGAGAGTGGAGGTCAGGCCTGTGTCTCAGGCCTGAAGGAAAACTGACAGGTACCAGGGTAGGAGCCCTGGTGCCTTTGGCTAGGAGGCAGATGGCGGTGTCCGTCTGCAGGAGCCGGGAAGACGGCACGGTGGAATCGAGGTGGACCGGGACAGGGTTGTAGCCCGCCGGTAACGACTCGGAAACCGGAGCACACAGGGGGGTACTCAGACCCTGAAGGTAGGTCCAAAAGCGACTGGAACTGGTTAACTGATTGCGGCCAGGACTAGAGGTCCTGATCCACCCAAAAGTCTCTAATAGAAGGCAACAGCCGACCGAGGGGGATAAAAGGCCACCGCCACGGCTCAGAGATCCCATGGGCCAGCGTTTGCGGGCAAGGCCCATCCAAGCACAGGCAGTCCACCGTTCTAAAAAAGGTGCAGGAGAAAGACAGAGACGACCAGCCAGGTGGGGGAACCAGAACGCAGCTGGCTGCGGGCACCGACTACCATCACCTTGGTTTACCAGAGACTTGTGTGTTTCTTTCAATAGTGAGTACACCAGCACCCTGCGGTCACCCATCTCCCTGCACCAACAAATCCCCAACGGGTCCCGGGGCCACCATCCCTGCCCACGGAGGGGTTAACAAGGGTTAACAACTTGCTGCACAACATCTCCCCCGGGTGCCCTGTAACTGCAGCGGTGGTGTCCAATATCACCACATACCGTAGGTGGCGTCACAACCTAGTACGGCCCAGCCCGTACATATACGTCCACCCCCCCGACCCTTTTCATTCGGAGTGTCCGTGGGATCCCCCGGGTCCAGAGACCCTTGAGGCACCAACCGGAAGGTCCGGACCCGAGCAGCGGCAGGCTGCCCGCACGGGGGCGGCACAGATAGAGTCAAGCACCATTCATGTGGTGACAATAGGGAGTCATATAGGGTTCACATCCAAGAGGTTAATTAGGGCCTCCACCAAGTTTCTTCCCCAAGAGCCTCCACCAATTTTAGCTTGGCCTTGTATATGGGACATACGTAAAAGGTAGAAAGGGTTTTGATATCTAGAACACACAAATAAAGTGGTGTAAAAAAATAAACACTCAAAAACAATATCTAAAGTAGACAGCTTCACATTTTGAGACAACAAAATGTTAAAGCACAAGTCATTCCTAATCTCATCCAACAAGACTGTCATCCAAAGTCACCAGGTGTCCAAGGTAAAACCACTAAGTGGAAACTTCGTAGCATCTACAGAGTGAAAATCATCAAGTGGCCGTTGTCATTGACCTTCCCCAGTAGACGGGTGTGAGGCAAATCCCGGGATATGAAGATGAATTATGACTTCCAGTCATAATCGCTCATCACTCCCTGGCAGTGCCCCCCTCCCTTCTTGTTCTCAATGTCCAGCATCTGTGAAGGTGTTACACCACCATGGCCATCTCCTGTGATATGGAGATGAGATGATGTGGGAACAATGGACACAGGATGACTCCCTGCCGTGACCCTGTGGTAGGAGCTGCTATCTCATTAGCAAGCTTGGAAGTATCCAGACAGAACGACTCCAGTAAAAAATGGTTCATATCTCGCAAGCCATATTTCCGATAAATATGGCAACCATAAAAATGGTGTCTCCGCATGCGGACGATGCTGGCACACCCTTTTTTATGGGAGCGGGAGCTTGGGAAATACCCCAGGCGTGATATCAGCCAATGTGGAACTAGTAGACAAGTCACGAGTCCTCTCATTCTGTAGCTAAATTCATAGCTGTCACAATGAGAGCGTTGGCGTCCGCCTACGACGCTCCCAGGCCAAGTTATGGCCATATTCCATGTTGTGGATTTTGTCCATAACTCCAGCCAGGGGTGGAGCAGTGCTCCCTCTGAGGTCACTAAGGTAGGAGGGGACCTGGATTTGCCCAGGTTGATAACCCTACTTCGGCCATTTTCCAGTGTTCTTTCGCTGGGGGTCACGTGCAGGAAACATCTGTGGGAGTTCCTAGAAACCTGGTCTACAGCGCCCCCCTGTGGCCAGACGCACAAGGTAACTGATTGAATTGCATACCTGTTTGTAAACCATGCTTTATCTGTAACTGTACTCTGACATATGTATATTCTGTAGATTCCCTATTGTATATATTGTAGTTTCTAGTGTGCTTTAGGCTGATTAAATTATATAATTAATCTTGGGCTGTTCTGTTATCTCGATCTTGAATCCCACGTCTGTGTGTTCGGCTAATAGTTACCGTGAAGCGGTTGGTGGCAGCGAGTTGTGCCAAGGATTATTGTGGGGAGGCCAGTGAGATCCGGGGAGGTTTTATATATTCCGCCCGCGGAGGTCGGGGGAATATATACCCTACTCTCACCGGGGACCCTTCAATAATCGGCATAAGTAGTATAGCGGCCTCCTTGCTTATTGTCGGGCAATTCCATAATTGGCCTGACTATAAGAGGGGCGCTAGAGAGCGCGTCACGTGCTCTGTCTGTCGGTCGGGAGGTATAAAGGAGGGGTGACCCCCACTTGTTACCCCCCGATTGTGACGTACTGGTAGCCAGCGCGGGGGATTTCTGAGTGACCCCCCCGGTGGTTCGTGACAACGGGTACATACACATTACCAGTGGCTTCAGTCATCTAGCCTGACATCAATGATGTTCACTACGCAACCTTCACTAATGGCTTTTTGAGGATCTTATTTTGACCAGAAGTGGAGTGAAATTGTCACAGGTCCCTGGATTTAATTATCTAATAGATTTTAGTGGGGAGAGTCAAGCACCTTTCTTTCATGTGGCGACAATAGGGTGTCATGTAGGGTCCATGTTCAAGAGATTAATTGGAGACCCACCAATTTACCTGCCCAAGAGCCTCCACCATTTTAGCTTGGCCATGCATATGGTATGTAAACAGTAGAAAGGATTTTTGAGAGCTAGAAAACATAAAGTGGCAAAAAAGTAAACACTCAAAAACAAGATCTAAAGTAGACAACTTCACAATTCGAGACAATTCCTAGTTTCATCCATAAAGACAGTCAACTGAAGTCACCAGGTGTCCAAGGTAAAAAGTCTACGTCGACCCTTCACAGCATCTACAGAGTCAAAATCATCAAGTGAACATTGTCATTGACCTTCCCCCGGTAGACAGGTACATATGTATAACCGGTGGCTTCAATCATCTAGCCTGACATCAATGATCGTAGACTGGATCTTCAAGACCAAGAAAAGATCTTCACATGTCTATAAAACACAGATCGTTGACAACATGATACTGAAGAAGAGGGATAAGAAAACTATTGAATATTATGGATTTTTGACCCAATCCAGTTGAACTCTCCATTAAAGGATAACACTCAACCTTGTTGATTGCCTGACATTACTAGAAGCCAAGATGGAAGGAGATTTTTTTTTTTTCACGCAGAAGACCCAAAAATAACTTTTTCTTGTTGACAGATGATCAGGTATTTTGGACTTCAGTATGGTCGACTGATTGTCTGTTCCTATGTGTGTTAAGCCACTGTCTTTAGAGTGTAGCTGAAGCTTCTTCTCGATTCATTGATAATACATGTAAGGTTGGCCGGACCGAGTCGAGGGTACACGTATATGGAAACATTAGCTATCCAGTCCAATCTTTAAAGTCCAGAGTGTTCACAGGATATGTGATAACTCTATGATTGATGTGTGGTCCAGCTGCTGAAAACCCCACCAGTCACGAAAATAGGGGGTCCCAAAGTCCCTTGTATGAATGGAGCAGTAGTACGCACGTGTGACCGCTTCTATAGACAGTAAATAGAGCAGTGGTCGCACATGCTCACTACCAGTTGAATCCAACAGGAGATTTTGGGAACCTCGTTCTTGGGATGAGTAGGGAGACCAGAGGTTAAACCACCAGAGACCATACCTATCTGTTACTTCTTGGACAGCGCCTTTAAATACATTCCTTAAGATCTGTTTTTTCGTAGACTACGTCCTCAAACACAAGGGATATGGACACCATGAACATCATAATTACAGAATACCACAGCGCATGGAAAAAAAGCCACATACCACAAGAAAACATTGAGGAACTCCAGAAAAAACGTTGACCTTCTTGGGTCAAACATGTGAATACAATTTCGATATTCTAAAGTTTCGAACAAAAAGAAGAAAAAACAAAATCTGTTTTTGCTTTCTCATAATAAATCTGAGCCGGAATGTAATTACTGAGGGTTAAAAACGTTCCCTGCTGCTCGAGTTGTTTGGGTAGATGGTCTTGGGTGGGGGATCTCCATACATCCGCTCCGTAGCTGCACTTTCTTCTCTTACCATATGGCATTTATCAACTTTTTGGCCAGATCCTCTGTGAAATAAACTCCTAATAAGAAGCAGTTTACGGGAGATTTCGAGCAGCAATACCAAAGCCAAGAATGTTTTAAAGTTTTGTTTTTTTTTCCTCTAAATCTGTGACCTTTTGCTCTTTTTTTCCCATTAGTAGCTTTTTTGTTTTGCTAAGTGATGATATGAACCTGTTTGCATTTATTATATCTCTAGACAAGTGCTCCTGTGGTGATTATAATGCCGAGGATTTAAGGATGGACATTTTTCTGCAGGACATAAGTCGGATATCTATGTTTCCAATGATGACTTGCCTTGATATGCCACAGAAATGTCCAAATTCTGCGCAGGATGCAACTTTAGGTCTTGCATTGGGAAACACCCAGGAGAGGCTGCAGCCTGCGCCCTGTGCAGCAGCAAACATGTCACAGGCGGTGTACAAACTTCAGCTCCTTGCAGAGAGGGCTGTAGATGACTGATCAATTGTCATGTGTGTGCCCCTCTTTGGGGGGATCTTTGGCAAGTGTGGGAAGGACACAATGCCTTATTGTGCGCAGATGCTGATGGTGCTGTTAGAGTTAAGGACTTTCCTATCTCATTATCCTTTGTAGCCTTAATCTCAGGTGCAGCTCTTTTGTGATCACTCCCCTTCACTATAAATAGTCACATGTATTAACATCTGATGTTGGTAATAGATTCTAATATCTACGCTGTCCACTTTGGAAGGAGCCTGGCTTTGGGAGAAGCTGAAGTTTGGTGACAATTGCAGCTGTGGAGTTGCTTGGAAAGTTTTCCTTTTGTGTCTATTTCTCCCTGTCTGTCTCCCTATCCCTGTGCTGGATTATTGCAGTGGTGAGACTAGTGCTTTTGCTGGCCTTCTCACTAGCCAGGGTGAGTTCAGGGCAAATGAGGGCCTAGGCATGTGACGGTAACGGGGGGAAGGACCCATATAGGGACATTAGGGAGTGCAGAGACCAGGCTCAGATGAGTGCAGGAGGTGACCCCACGTCCCTCTCCCAAGCACCAGGACCCACCGTTGTATTATGTTCCTGGTGTACAATGTTTGTTGCGGTGCGATTTGTATTAATGCTATGAGTTGACATTGGCATGTCCTGCCTAAAATTGTTTTATTCAAAATCCAAAAAACAAGACACAGCAACTGATCATTTCAATGGGAAACTATAATATTCTTTATGGAGTTCCCCTTTAAAATTTGGTACATATGAAGAATACTTCCTCGGTATACCAGGGATGTTTCAGTCTCTGCCCAAGTTATACTCGGGATCGCCCCCAACTTCTTCCAGGACTGTGAACCCCGCCCATTTTGTGTGTGGTTTACATAAACCGCTCCCCTTTTTTTTGTCTGGAGCAACTCTGAATTTGCTGAGACTGAATTTTAAAAATGAGGACTGTCCTGATTTGTGATTGGTGGTAAATATGAGGATGCAAAGCATTAAATATACATACAAAGCCTTGACCTTACTAATCATGAACAGTGCTGCTCCCAATCAATACATTTATCAAGACCCCTGTATTTAAAAGGAGATCCATGATTCAGCATCTTCAACGAGCATCCCCTCAGTGGAGGACCCAACATGTTGGAGAAACACAAGAAAGCCTATTCCTTTCAATGGACGACGTGCAATGCTTCATTTCACCTGTTGTGGTGCTGTTGGGAAATTGAACACTTGTTGCTGGATTTCCTTACTGATCGCTGGTGATCAACCAGTAAAAAATATCTTTTTCTGAAAGGTTATGAGTAACACTGGGGATCAACCGGTAAAAAAACCTTTTTTGAGGGCTTGGGAGCAACACTGTGGATTAACCAGTAAAAAACCCTTTTTTAGGGGTTGGGTGTAACACTGGGGATCAACCAGTAAAAAAAAAACTTTTTTTTGAGGGGATAGGAGTAACACTGGGGGTCAACCAGTGAAGAAAAACCTTTTTTGAGGGGTTGGGAGTAACACTGGGGGTCAACCAGTGAAAAAAAACCTTTTTTGAGGGGTTGGGAGTAACACTGGGGGTCAACCAGTAAAAAACCTTTTTTGAGGGGTTGGGAGGAACACTGGGGATCAACCAGTAAGAAACCATTTTCTGAGGGGTTGAAAGTAACACTGGGGACTAACCAGTTACAAAAAAACCCTTTTCTGAGGGGTTGGGGGGAACACTGGGGATCAACCAGTGAAAAAAACCTTTCTTGAAGGTTTGGGAGTAATACTGGGGGTCAACCAATAAAGAAAAGCCTTTTCTTTTTGAGGGGCTGGGAGTAACACTGGGGATCAACCAGTAAAAAAACCTTTTATTGAGGGGTTGGGAGGAACACTGGGGATCAACCAGTAAAAAACCTTTTTTGAGGGGTTGGGAGGAACACTGGGGATCAACCAGTAAAAAACCTTTTTTGAGGGGTTGGGAGTAACACTGAGGATCAACCAGTTAAAAATGAAAAAAAAACCCCACCTTTTTTGGGGAGTTGGGAGGAACACTGGGAATCAACCAATAAGAAACCATTTTCTGAGGGGTTGAAAGTAACACTGGGGACTAACCAGTTACAAAAACCCTTTTTTGAGGGGTTGGGGGGAACACTGGGGATCAACCAGTGAAAAAAAACCTTTAAATGTTATTATTCTTTTATGTATTTTTACAAACCCCCTCGGTGCCCCGTAAACTCGCCGGTGACGTTTCTTGCCGTGTTGTAGACGTAATGATAGTTAATGTCTGGTTTATCCTTTAATCCGTAGCAAACGAGACGAGTAAAGGATTCTGCGCTAATTAATCACCGTATTAATGTCTCTATGACTCCTGGAATCATTGATGCGTAAAGGGTTAATGCTCTAAAAAAAAAAATCCCATTAAAACGAGTTTTAATTGGGGCGATGCCATTTGTTTTTATTAACCAGCTAAAAAAAAAAAAATAAAAAACATAAAAAGCCGCCATTGAGAAATGCATGTGGTTACATCTCTATGAAACTGGCAATTATGCGCCGGTTTGTGACCTCTGCGCGTTCCTCCGCTTCCTCTCCGGTCTCCCGCTGCGAGGCCGGGTGGTATCAGCTCTCGACGCACGGCCTGTCATTATATCGGTGGGATTTTATAAGCTGAAAGAGCAGCAAGGGCGTTCTATTGGAGCGATTGGATGCCTGAGAGCCTTCGGCTGCGTATCCCCCCTCCCCCATTATAAATAAAGAAGCTTTTTATAATAATAATTAGGACCTGGGTGAAGTGATGCTCCGCCTGTCACTCACACAGGGTTACAATTAGACTTTAAAAAGCGACATTCGTGTATAATTTCATATCGGCTCTTGTTTTGAGTTCTGCAATATTAATGTGCAGATAATGGCTTTACCGACAGCCTCCGGAGGTCAGCAGAAGACAGAAATGTTTGTGAAATTGATCGGTTGAAGTCAGGGCATTTTTAAGAGTTTATGTTTAATATGAAAGGGTGGACTCCAGGTTTCCCAATTATTACATTTATGCGCCAAAATAGAAAGTTGCAGTGTAAAGCATGGTGGACTGATAACTCATCAGCCAGGGGTTTCTAAGTTGACAGGAAATTTGTGAGACTGCCATATACTACAAAATTGGTGAGTCACCATTAGAGATAATCAAATGTCCCTAAAATCCAAATTTGGCAGATTTATTTGAATTTTGTTTGTCTGGTGTTTCTGAGTTACACAGGCAGACTCGGGCATCGACCAGCTCTGTGCTCATTCATGGTCCGGCTAGCAAGAGTTAACCTCTACTAGCTTGCTGGTTACCTCTGGGATCACATGTTGTTGGAAACCTATCACATTTGCTCACTGCCTTTTTAAGATGGTGGAATCTGTCTTCCCATGCCGACTATAGCATATTGCTCTGCTGTGTCCCAGTCCTGCTGGTGATTATATTGCATGGTGCTTGGAGTTGTTGTGGAGTTCTCCCATTATCTTGTTGCTTCCTCCCTGCTCTTATTTTCCTCTTTACCCCTTATTGTATTATACCTTTGTGTGAGCGTGCTGTGAGATAGAGTTTTGGTTTCCCCTGTTTGTCTATCTCTGTTGGTTTAATCACACTTCTGTCCCAGACCTGTCCTGCGGTAGGGTGGGAGGGGGTATAAGATCAGGGCTGGTCAACAGCAAGGCCAGGAAGGCGGCTCAGATATCCTCACCTTCAGAGGTAACTCTGAGATCAGGGATAGCTAGAGTCATCCTAGCCTGAGGATCAGTCTAGGAGCCATTGTCCCCAGCTTTCTTCATAACATCTGTGGTATAAGATCAGGACTGGTCAGGAGCAGGGTCAGGAAGGCGGCTCAGACTTCCTCACCTTCAGAGATAACTCTTAGATCAGGGATAGATAGTGTCCTCTAGCCTGAGAGTTAGTCTAGGAGCCCTTTTCCCCAGTTTTCTCCATAACATCCATGACAGAATACCATGGATAGGGCCAAGATTGTGACCACCACGCTAGCTAGTATTGGGGTCCAGCAGTTGAGAGGTCCCTGCTTTATTATAACACATGCCAAAGGAACAATGGAGGGGAAGAGAGGAATTTTAACACAAAGTCATAACAACTTGATTTGCTTGTTGTCATTAGAGGGGCCTGTCCCAGCACTGCTAGTGGGCCACATGTTTACCTGCTAGGCCACCAAAAATGACACCAGAGCTGCTGAGTTTTGAAAGACCTGACAATGCTCCAAAGGTGTAACATGGAGTTCCTGAGCCACAAAGCAAAATTTCTAAAAGAGGTTGAACCTACCATATTCTTTTTTTTTTTAGCAGGGGTGGGACTACTACTTCTGCACCACCTATAGCCATATAGCACCTATAGCCACACCCCTACAGGTCACACATGGGTCCCACCCCTGAGGTGATCAGTCTAATGATGAAGCACATTGGTGCCTTGTGCAGCAGGGAGTGCTCCTTTCCAAGAGGCTTATGCGGCTCACAGGAATTTTGACATCTCATCCTTGTGACGTCTGGATGTTCTGGCAGAGATGGCAACCATGAACGTAGAGTAAAAAGCCACTGTCACGGATGTGTCATGGGTTACAGACAGTCATGTGGTTTCTGGCAATAGAAGGTCACAGGGTTTGGCGCACAAAATGCTCCCTCAGTTTCTATTGTTCCTGCTGTTAGTATTCATTGTACTAGGTAGCTTTTCTGCTGGGTTTTTATCACTTCCCCTTTAGGACCCAGAGGAGGTCTCCTTCCATCCAGCTGCTGATTATTAGTATTCCCCTTTGTGCTTAAATACCCCCATCTTCCCTGGACTGGTGCTGGGGATATTTTTTAGTTCCTTCAGGCTCTGGTTGCAAGTAGGTGGCTTGCTCTCATCTGTGGTATCGTTGCTGAAACTTTGCTGAACTTCTAGTAGTTCATGAATTTTCCCCTGTGTGTCCTCCTTCCGTCTTCTTTAGTGTTTAGTGGGTTGACGTACAGCTCATCCTATCTGTTCCCTATTAAGGGTCCAGCAGTAGGGATATCTGGGGTCAGGTATCCAGCTTGACGCATAGGTGAGGAGCCTATCTAGGGTGGTGAGGGATCCCAGGGACCAGCGGTAGGTTTGGTCAGAGGTGAGGTCATCATCTCCCCCTTCCCTAGACGCAGGGTTCCCCTTTTTGCCGTTCACTTGGTACTCCCCCATACCTAGCGTGACAGGCACCCTCATGGTGGTCTTAGTAGGTCATTATGAAGTTGTATCTCTAGGCCAATGTTCAGCCTCCAGTAGGACTGAGAACTATAGTAAAGTTGCAGTCCATGTTTCCGATACTTATCCATAACCTGAAAAAAATGGCTGGATAGATTTTACATCGGTATGCAGATGATCATCCTTTTGCTCCATAATTAAATGGTTCACAAGACCCAACAAATATGCAGCGTTCTCCAAGAAGCATTGCTATAAACACTCATTCGCTCCCCGGTGAAGGAGCGCTAATTAGTATGTCTGTATTACACAGCGTGAGAATGGAGGATCCATATTGATTTGTTTGTTAATGATGAAGACTTACACTTGAGACGACTGTAATCATGGCTTTGGTGCTGAGCGGCAATAGAAGCTCTTGTAGAAAGTTGGAAAAACATATACAAACAATAGAAATCATACATTATTGCTCTCAAGAAATCATGGTTAACGATATCTGGGGTGACCTAGTCCTTTCCTCAAGCATCTAAACTAAAAGACCAAACACCAGGAGAGGATGGGGCCTAGTGGACTCCTATCACTAAATCTTCAAGAAGTTTTCCACCCACCATATCTCAGACAGAATATCTTTAGCAACCAGTTGGTCACAGATTCCCCAGGTCGACGCTAAATTGGTGCTAAACAGAGGGCAAAAAAAGGAGGCCAGATGAAGATCCAAAGCGAATCCCCTGGAGCTAATCAGTGCTGCAAGAGAAGACCAAGAGAGGAGGCCTGAAGAAGATCTGAAGCGAATCCCAGAGAAGCTAATCAGTGCCAGAAAAGAAGACCACATGCCGAAAGAATATCCAAAGAAAATCCTCAGGAGTTAGTCAGTGATGGAAGAGAAGACCAAAGAAAGGAGGCCTATAGAAGATCTGAAGAGAATTACGGAGAAACTAGTCTGTGCCAGAAAAGTAGACAGAAGGCCAGAAGAAGTCCAAAGCAAATCCCCAGGAGCTAGTCAGTGATGGAAGAGAAGACCAAAGAAAGGAGGCCTATAGAAGATCTGAAGAGAATTACGGAGAAACTAGTCTGTGCCAGAAAAGTAGACAGAAGGCCAGAAGAGGTCCAAAGCAAATCCCCAGGAGCTAGTCAGTGATGGAAGAGAAGACCAAAGAAAGGAGGCCTATAGAAGATCTGAAGAGAATTGCAGAGAAACTAGTCTGTGCCAGAAAAGTAGACAGAAGGCCAGAAGAAGTCCAAAGCAAATCCCCAGGAGCTAGTCAGTGATGGAAGAGAAGACCAAAGAAAGAAGGCTTGAAGAAGATCTGAAGCGAATTCCGGAGAAGCTAGTCTGTGCCAGAAAAGAAGACAGAAGGCCAGATGAAGTCAAAAGCAAATCCCGATGAACTAGTCAGTGCCAGAGGCAAAGACTGGAGGCAGGAACAAGATTCAAAGCTAATCCCCAGGAGCTAGTCAGTGCCAGAAAAGAAAATTGAAAGCTAATACCTAGGACCTAGTCAATGGCAGAACAGAAGAATGGAGGCCAGGAGAAGATCCAAAGCTAGTTCCAAAGAGCAAGTCGGGTGCTGAAAGTGAATCCAAAGATCCAAAATGAATCCCCTGGAGCTAGTCAGTGCTGCAAGAGAAGACCACGAAAGGGGGCCTGAAGAAGATCTGAAGTGAATCCCCAATAAGGTAATCAGTAGTAGAAAAGAAGACCGCATGTCGAAAGAAGATCCAAAGGAAATGCCTAGGAGCAAGTCAGTGCTGGAAGAGAAGACCAAAGAAAGGAGGCCTGAAGAAGATCTGAATTGAATTCTGGAAAAGCTGGTCAGTGCCAGAAAAGAAGACCAGTTGACCAAGGAAGATTCAAAGCAAATCCCTAAGAGCTCGTTTGTGCAGAAAAGAAGATCCAAAGTTAGCTCCCAGGAATTAGTCAGTGCTGGAAAAGAATACGAAAGAAATACCAAAGAATGGAGGCCTGAAGAAGATCTGAAGGTAATTCTGGAAAAGATAGACAGTGTCAGAAAAGAAGACCAGAGTCTGGAAGAAGATCCAAAGCAAATGCTCAGGAGCTATTCAAAGCTGGAAGAGAAGCCCAAACACAGGAGGCCAGAAGAAGCTCCTCAGCGAATCTTGGAAAAGCTAATCAGTGCTAGAAGAGAAGATTAAACACTGGCATCCAGAAGAAGATTCAAAGGGAATCCCTGGGAGATAGTTGCAGTAAGACTGTACAGAGGAGGCCGGAAGAAGATCCAAAGCAAATTCTTGGGTTCTAGTCAGTGCCAAATCGATTGGGCTCAATCTTTTTTGACCAATTTGGACGATTCGAACAATTATCAAAATTTTAAAAAATTAGTCCACCTCACACCTTTGAGTAACTTTTAGCGCCATATTATTCAGATTTCAGTAAAAATTACTTCTTACAGCAAAACTTCAGCCACAGTTTCACAGCTGGGCACACGGAGTCCTTATATTTCGATACTGTGCATCTGCGGGCACCGGTCCTCTGTGGGAAGTCTATAAGGTGACACTGAATGTCCCTATGGCTCCCCTATAAATCTATACTATGCATCTGTGGGCATCGGTCCTCTCCGGGAAGTCTATAAGGAGGCACTGAATGTCCCTATGGCTCCCCTATAAATCCTTACTACAGATTTGTGGGCACCGGTCCACTCCAGGAAGTCTATAAGGCGGCACTGAATGTCCCTAAGGCTCCCCTATAAATCTATACTACACATTTGTGGGCATCGGTCCTCTCCGGGAAGTCTATAAGGTGGCACTGAATGTCCCTAAGGATTCCCTATAAATCTATACTACACATTTGTGGGCATCGGTCCTCTCCGGAAAGTGTATAAGGTGGCACTGAATGTCCCTAAGGCTTCCCTATAAATCTATACTATGCATCTGTGGGCACCGGTCCTCTGCGGGAGTCTATAAGGTGGCACTGAATGTCCCTATGGCTCCAAACAACGAAGCTGAAGGCACTTCATGGGCTGCTGTATGGTGCCCTTGTAGGCCACCATATTATGAAGCGCTTAGTCAACAGATATCCAGGGAGGACAATCACTATCCATTTATAAGCATCTTCCTATGGATATCAGTCAGTGTTGTAGTTGTTTTTTTCTTCTTTGGTTGAGTTTTTGAAGATTTTCCGGGGGGAGAAGTGGAGCTACAATCAAGAATTGGAGCGCCTGGTGTCTGGGTGATGGAGGAGATCCAGCATGAGATGAAGCCCTACTCCTATTATCACAGACGTCCAGGCCCAGGCTGTGAATGATGGATAGGGCGACTCATGTGTGATCCTGTCTCCCCTCAGCACTGCTACCACCAATACAGAGCGGCATCCATCTCTCTCAGGACGCCTGTCCTCCTCCTCCTCTGTTTTCACTTTCTAAACAGCTGAAGTGTCTGCCGCTCCCCCTCCTAATATGATCTCCCTGAAAGATACTAGAGGCCATTATATTAAAGGGGATTTCCAAGAATATGCATCAAAGTCTTATCCTTAAGAGATGGCATTATTGTGTGACGGGAGGGGGTGTCAGGCCTGGCTCCACATTCACCCCCTTAGGCATCTACATCTTCCATCCACCCACTATATTTAGTGTTGGGGCCGGGGATATTTCTATCACAGCAGTTGATGTGTTTTTAGTGTTTCTTGTTTAGTATAGAGTATATATATTTAGTATAGAGTGTATATATATATATATATATATATATATATATACTGAATACCTAAATAAAACTGCCATGTGCTATCCACATGTTACTGCCATATAAAACCAACAAACTGGCATATGCTACCAAAAAATACTACCTCATACAGTATACATAAAACTGCCATACAGTGCTTAAATTAAACTGCCAAATGCAAGCTACATAATCCTGCCAAACATTGCCTTATTATGCTGTATCCAAAAATATCGAAATATAGCTTTCAATACCACCATACACTGCTTCATAATACTCGATTGCTTCACTTTTCCGCTTGTGTCCGCTGAATAAGGGGTACCAAAAATCTTATTGCTCATCTCTAGTCCTGGGCAATCCCCCAGTCTGTCATCACCTATAACCGGCGCTGCACGTGAACCTGTCCTTATTTCCTTTTCCTAGCTCTCATAGACAGCAGTGAAGCCGGTGGCTCACTGTTAGTGTTTCTGCCTCCAGTGCATGAGGTCCTGAGTTTAGAGTACTGGATGTAAAGGTCTCTCCGAATTTGTTTGGAGTCAGATGCCGGGGGCTATACCCCCCCCCCCCCCTTTGTGATTGGATCCCTATGGCTCCAGCGCTCCCATGCGACTCCCCCACGTTATTTTATTAGGCTGCTCTGCGGGGTATTGCTAAATGAGACATGGACTGGCTAATTTAAGCAGAAATCTATAATGAGCTCACAGGTCTTAAATGATTTATAGCTTCCCCACAGTAACGTTACTTTTTATGGACACAGCTGGAAAATTCTGGAATTTATTAGAAAAGTCACAATTAGATAAATGGTAAGCTTTACAAAGGTTAAACAGGCATAAATGCTACATCCGAGTCTTTGCGCCCTTAATGAGACCATTTTGGGCAAAGATGTTACAGTCGCTTCTGTTTCACATTGTTGTAATTTTTCATCATTATAACATTTAGCTCCTAAACACCCCAATAACACTTCACAGACATATTCAGACCTGGAAATCATCCGCAAGCTGCTGATAACAGAACTAATATTATTACTTATACTTAGTACACTGAGTGCTCGAGGGTGCACTGAAGTAAATAAATGGTGGGTCTGATTAACTCATAAATATCATAATTGTAATATATTTGTAATATATCTTCCGGCTAAGAAGCTATCAACTATCTGTTAATGAGAGATCTATTATTATTATTACTATTACGTATACCTAGTACATTGAGTGCTCTAGGGTGTACTATGGTAAATAAATGGTGGGACTGATTAGCTCATAAATATCATAATTGTAATATATTTGTAATATATCTTCCGGCTAAGAAGCTATCAACTATCTGTTAATGAGAGATCTATTATTATTATTACTATTACGTATACCTAGTACATTGAGTGCTCTAGGGTGTACTATGGTAAATAAATGGTGGGACTGATTAGCTCATAAATATCATAATTGTAATATATTTGTAATATATCTTCCGGCTAAGAAGCTATCAACTATCTGTTAATGAGAGATCTATTATTATTATTATTACTATTACGTATACTTAGTACATTGAGTGCTCTAGGGTGTACTATGGTAAATAAATGGTGGGTCTGATTAGCTCATAAATATCATAATTGTAATATATTTGTAGTATATCTTCTGGCTAAGAAGCTATCAACAAGCTGCTAATGAGAGATCTATTATTATTATTACTATGTATACCTAGTACATTGAGTGCTCTAGGGTGTACTATGGTAATTAAATGGTCGGTCTGATTAGCTTGTAAATATCATAATAGTAACATGTTTGTAATATATCTTCTGGCTAAGAAGCTATCAGCAAGCTGCTAATGAGAGATATATTATTAATATTATTATTATTATTATTATTAGTATGTATACCTAGTACATTGTGTGCTCTAGGGTGTACTATGGGAAATAAATGGTGGGTCTTATTAGCTCTTAAATATCATCAATAAAAACATTTTTGTAAGATATCTTCTGGCTAAGAAGCTATCAGCAAGCTGCTAAATACAAATGTATTATTATTATTATTATTATTAGTATTATTATTATGTATACTTGGTACATTGAGTGCTCTAGGGTGTACTATGGTAAATATATGGTGGGTCTTATTAGCTCGTAAATATCATAATTTTAGTATATTTCTAATATATCTTCTGGCTAAAAAGCTATCAGCAAGCTGCTAATGACATATCTATTATTATTATTATTATTATTATTATTATTATTATTCACCACGTATACCTAGTACATTGAGTGTTCTAGGGTGTACTATGGTAAATAAATGTTGGGTCTTGTTAGCTTGTAATATCATCATTGTAATATGTTTGTAATAAGTCTTCTGGCTAAGAAGCTATCAGCAAGTTGCCAATCACAGATCTATTATTATTATTAATATTATTACTATTATTATGTATATCTATTGCATTCAGTCCTCCAGGGTGTACTATGGTAAATAAATGGTGGGACTGCATGATAAACATCAAATTACCTCTGCAGCTCATTTTAACTTGGAGACACCATAATAATGTTGATGGATCTAATTTTCACATTAAGTTTATCTAATACTTTGAGTGCACTAGAGTGAAATGTAGTAAATAGCCAGTGGGTTTCAATAGTTCACCAGTAAATTAATGCTCCCTGCAGCCCTTTTGAATTTGGGGAAACCATAGAGATGGTAATGGATCTAATTTTCTTACTACTCGTCTCTAGTACTTTGAGTGCTCTAGGGTGAAATGTAGTTAATAGTTAGTGGATTTGAATAGTTCATAAGTACATTAATACCTTCTGCAGCCCTTTTGGATTTGGGAAAACCACAGAGATGGTAATGGATTTAGTTTTTTTACTACTCATTTCTAGTACTTTGAGTGCTCTAGGATGAAATGTAATAAATAGCTATTGAGTTTGATTAGTTCGTAAGTACACTAATACCATCTGCAGCCCTTTTGGAATTGAGGAAAACATAGAGATGGTAATGGATCTAATTTTCTTACTTCTCATCTCTAGTTCCCTGAGTGCTCTAGGGTGAAATATGATAAATAGCCAGTGGTTCTGAATAGTTCATAAGTAATTTAATACCCTCTGCAACCCTTTTAGGATTTGGGGAAAACATAGATATGATGATGGATGTAGTTTTCTTACTATTCATTTCTAGTACTTTGAGTGCTCTAGGGTGAAATATAATAACTATGTTGGCGCTATAAAAATAAAACTTTATTATAACTAGCCAGAGAGTCTGAATAGTTCATAGGTACTGTACTCTGCAACCCTTTTAGGATTTGGGGAAAACATAGATATGGTGATGGATCTAGTTTTCTTACTACTCATCTCTAGTAATTTCAGTGCTCTAGGATGAAATGTAGTAAATAGCCAGTGGGTCTGAATAGTTCCTAAGTACATTAATACCCTCTGCAGCCCTTTTGGATTGATGTAAACCACAGAGAGAGTAATGAATCTAATTTTCTTACTTCTCATGTCTAGTACTCTGAGTGCTCTAGGGTGAAATGTAATAAATAGCCAGTGTGAATAGTTCATAAGTACATTAATTCCCTCTGCAGCTCTTTTGGATTTGGGGAAACCATAAAGATGGTAATGGATCTAATTTTCTTACTACTCATCTCTAGCACTTTGAGTGCTCTAAGGTGAAATGTAGTAATTAGCCAGTAGGTCTGAATAGTTCATAAGTACATTAATTCTGCAGCCCTTTTAAGATTTGGGAAAACCATAAAGATGGTATTGGATCTAGTTTTCTTACTACTCATCTATAGTACTTTGAATGCTCTGGGTGAAATGTAGTACCTAGCCAGTGGGAATGAAGAGTTCATAAGTACATTATTATCCTCTGCAGCTCTTTTGAATTTAGGGAAACCATAGAGATGATAAAGGATCTAATTTTCTTACTACTCATCTCTATTACTTTGAGTGCTCTAGGGTGAAACGTAGTATGTAGCCAATGGGTATGAATAGTTCATAAGTGCATTAATACCCTCTGCAGCTCTTTTAGGATTTGGGGAAACACAGAGATGTTAATGGATCTAGTTTTCTTACTACTCATCTCTAGTACTTTGAGTGCTCTAGGGTGAAATATAGTAAATAGACAGTAGGTCTGAATAGTTCATAAGTACATTAATACCCTCTATGGGCCTTTTGGATTTGGGGAAATCATAGTCATGGTAATGGATTTCATTTTCTTACTACTCATCTCTAAAAAAATTGTTTAAAAGAACAGAGAGTCCTCAGTGGTTGATACCTTTTAATGGCTAACTGAAAAGATGGTAATAATTGCAAGCTTTCCAGACTACTCAGGTCTCTTCATCAGGCATGGTATAACACAAAATCTGAAGAGTCACGTATTTATACACAACAGGACTTAGAATAGTGCAGTAAAAAAAAAAAAAAAAAAAAAAAAAAAAAAAAAAAAAAAGAACAAGTTATATGAAACAGAACTATCTCTATGGCAGGGGGACAAGCTGTTCTAGCCATAAATACTGCTGCAGCAGTATTTATGGCTAGAACAGCTTGTCCCCCTGCCATAGAGATAGTTCTGTTTCATATAACTTGTTCTTTTTTTTTTTTTTTTTTTTTACTGCACTATTCTAAGTCCTGTTGTGTATAAATACGTGACTCTTCAGATTTTGTGTTATACCATGCCTGATGAAGAGACCTGAGTAGTCTCGAAAGCTTGCAATTATTACCATCTTTTCAGTTAGCCATTAAAAGGTATCAACCACTGAGGACTCTCTGTTCTTTTAAACAATTTTTTTATCTCTACTGGCTAACACGGTACAAAGATATATTTTACTTGTACTCATCTCTAGTACTTTGAGTGCCCTAGGGTGTAATGTGATAAATAAGGGTCTGAATGGCTGATTAGCACAATAATAACACCAACAAGGCATCTGGATACAGAGAAGCCACACATTGCTGATGAAGACTTTGGTCGCCATTATAGGCGTATTTGACAGGCGGTATTTATTTACCAGTATCATCACCAATAGCACTCATACCGGTAACTGGTTCTATTGTAAAGGAACTGGTTGGAGTAATAATTTTCCTTTAAGACATTAGTTCCTTCATACACGCAGTACTCCTTTTTAATAACTGCTAGGCGCAGAGATTAGAGCCATTACAAGCCATAACCACATTAAGAATAAAAATCCATCTTCCTCTAATGGGGATTCTGCAGAAGCCGTCACTTTATAATTTATCTCCCGCGGTGAAATCTATTTAGAGCGGTAACATTCTGCGGGAGGTTTATCACCGAGAAGAAGACTCGACGAGAGAGATCTGCCTCATTATAGTAAAACCTCATTGTACAGCTCAAAAAAAGGGCAAAACGTAGAAAAGTGAAGGTTTGACGCATTTTTTTGGGGATGGTGATGACTCATAAAAAAAGTGTCTGGTGGCTGGTGTGGAGACTGGATTTATTTCTCAACCCTAAACCCATCCTCCTAAGCCGATCATCCTCTGTCCATGGGAACCACATCTACTCCTACTTTCCTATCATGGATGGAGGCAGGAGAATAAAAAATAGGGGAGGTAAGTCCTAGAAAGGAGGGAGGTTGTTTCTGGGCATCATGAGTCATCATCAGTAGAAAACCCCATTTTCTTTCTTGCTATCTAACCTTCAAAGGATATTCTTTACAGTTAGAGCTGTAAGGAGGTTGGGCTTAGCTTGCATAGCCTCCTATGGTAGATGAAGGCAGGGAATAAAAAGGGCGGGGTAAGCCTGTGAAAGGTTGGAGGTTGTTTCTGGGCCGCATGAGTCATCATCAGTAGAAAACCCTACTTCCTTTTCTGCTATTCAATCTTTTTTTCTCTATGTACAAAGGATATTCTTTACAGTTAGAGCTGTAAGGAGGTTGGGCTTAGCTTGCATAGCCTCCTATGGTAGATGAAGGCAGGGAATAAAAAGGGGGGGGTAAGTCCGTGAAAGGTTGGAGGTTGTTTCTGGGCCGCATGAGTCATCATCAGTAGAAAACCCCATTTTCTTTCTTGCTATCTAACCTTCTCTTCTCTATGTACAAAGGATATTCTTTACAGTTAGAGCTGTAAGGAGGTTGGGCTTAGCTTGCATAGCCTCCTATGGTAGACGAAGACAGGGAATAAAAAGGGGGGGGTAAGTCCGTGAAAGGTTGGAGCGTGTTTCTGGGCCGCATGAGTCATCATCAGTAGAAAACCCTATTTCCTTTTTTGCTATTCAATCTTTATTTCTCTATGTACAAAGGATATTCTTTACAGTTAGAGCTGTAAGGTGGTTGGGCTTATCTTTCATAGCCTCCTATGGTAGACGAAGGCAGGGAATAAAAAGGGGGGGTAAGTCCGTGAAAGGTTGGAGGGTGTTTCTGGGCCGCATGACTCATCATCAATAGAGAACCCCATTTCCTTTCTTGCTATCTAACCTTCTCTTCTCTATGCACAAAGGATATTCTTCACAGTTAGAGCTGTAAGGAGGTTGGGCTTAGCTTGCATAGCCTCCTATAGTAGGGGGGAGAGCTCCTGCTGCACCCAGTTGCCTTATGCCAGAGATAGATTGGACAGAGGGCCAATACTGAAAGAGAAGAAGGGCTTAATGGACCAATTTTTTAACATCAAAGTTGAAAAGGATTCTTTACGGTAACAGCTGTAACGGCTCAGATCTTATCCTGCCTAGACATGTAGTGGGGGAGAGCTCCTGCTGCATTCAGTTGCCTTACAGCAGAGGCAGATCTGTCTCAGTGCCACCTACAGTATTGGAGCAGATGATGGACACCCGTCATTTTCCACCCCAGATAATCCTGACAATGAATTTCCCACTCACCGGTCGATTTTTTGGCACCACCTAAAATCTAGAAGATCAGAAATTTCACAAACTGTGATAAAGTTGGCATCCCATGACAGTGCCATGTGGTATGACACCACAATACTACCGCCAAAGTGAATCAATGAATTCTATGTCCTTGGGTCAAAGGATCTAAATATTTAAGAAGGGTGTCCACATCTAGCTGGCCCTTTCGTGAATATGGTCAATCTCAACTTAAAATGGAGACCCCCGTTCTCTTGATTGATGGAATTTCCAAAAGCCCAAACCTCTTGTTAATGACTACTTTATCAGAAGTCACATTCAATCTCTTATTGTGTTGGCGGGAGTCCCATATGGAATCCCAAAGGCAAGAACTGCAGAACTGGGATTGTTTGGGAGACCCAAAAGAAGTCCTGAAGACCACAAATGGGATTAGCCGAGAGACCAAAAAGGAGTCCCGAAGGCCAGAACTGGCATTGGCTGAGAATTCCAAAAGAAGTCCCGAAGACCAGGACTGGGATTGGCTGGGAGTCCTAGAAGAAGTCCCAAAGACCAGAACTGGGATTGGCTGCAAGTGCCAAAAGAAGTCCTGAAGGCCAGAACTGCGATTAGTTGGGAGAAGTACCGAAGACCAGAACTGGGATTGGCTGGGAGTCCTAGAAGAAGTCCCAAAGACCAGAACTGGGATTGGCTGCAAGTCCCAAAAGAAGTCCTAAAGACCAGAACTGCGATTAGTTGGGAGAAATCCCGAAGACCAGAACTGGGATTAGCTGGGAGTCTGAAAAGAAATTCCAAAGACCAGAAATTTGATTAACTGGGAGTCCCAAAAGAGGTCCCGAAGACAAGAACTGGGATTAACTGCAAGATCCACAAGTAGTGCAGAAGACCAGAACTGGGATTAGCAGGGATACCAAAAAGGAGTCCCAAAGACCAGAACTGGGATTGGCTGCAAGTGCCAAAAGAAGTCCTGAAGGCCAGAACTGGGATTGGCTGGGAGTCCTAGAAGAAGTCCCAAAGACCAGAACTGGGATTGGCTGCAAGTCCCAAAAGAGGTCCTAAAGACCAGAACTGCGATTAGTTGGGAGAAGTCCCGAAGACCAGAACTGGGATTAGCTGGGAGTCTGAAAAGAAATTCCAAAGACCAGATATTTGATTAACTGGGAGTCCCAAAAGAGGTCCCAAAGACAAGAACTGGGATTAACTGCAAGATCCACAAGAAGTGCAGAAGACCAGAACTGGGATTACAGGGATACCAAAAAGGAGTCCCAAAGACTAGAACTGGGATTAGCTTGGAGTCTGAAAAGAAGTCCCGAAGACCACAACTGGGATTAGCTGGGAGTCTCAACAGAAGTCCCAAAGACTAGAACTGGGTTTGGCTGGGAGTCCCAAAGAAGTCCCGAAGACCAGAACTGGGATTGGTTGGGAGTCCCAAAAGACGTCCCGAAGACCAGAACTGGGATTGGCTGCAAGTCCCTAAAGAAGTCCAGAAGATCAGAACTGAGATTGGCTGCAAGTCCTGAAGACCAGAACTGGGATTAGCTGGGAGCTGGGAGTCTCAAAAGAAGTCCCGAGGACCAGAACTTGGATTACGTGGGAGACCAAAAAGGAGTTCGGAAGGCCAGAAATTGGATTAAATGGGAGACCCAAAAGACGTGCAGAAGACCAGAACTGGATTAACTGGTAGTACCAAATGGAGTCTTAAAATCCAGCATTAAAATTGACTTGGAGACTCTAACAAAATAAGTCCAAAAGGCCAAAAATGGAATTAGCTGGAAGCCCCAAAAAACATCCCAAAGGCTTGTACTGAAATTAGCAGGGAGACCAAAAGGAGTCCCAAAGACCAGAACTGGAAGTGGCTGAAAGACAAAAAACAAATTTAGTCCCAAAGGCAAAAAAGAAATGGAATTATTTGTGAATCTGACCATGAAGTCCAAAGGTTAGAACTGAGAACATCTGGAAGTCCCAAAAAGAGTCCCAAAGACCAGAACTGGAATTGACTGTGATACCCAGTAGGAGTCCCAAAAGCCAGAACTGGAATTAGCTATGCATCCCAAAAGGAGTCCTGAGGGACAGAACTAGAATTGGTTGGGAGACCAAAAAGGAGTCCTACAGGCCAGAACTAGAATTGGTTGGGAGACCAAAAAGGAGTCCTACAGGCCAGAACTAGAATTGGTTGGGAGACCAAAAAGGAGTCCCACAGGCCAGAATTGAGATTCCCTAAATCTAGAGTTTCTTTCCAATTTCATCTGTATCAGAAATCCCATTAACTTTAGTACATTGTGTTGCCCTACTGGTAGAAGCTACTGTGAAGCCCCACAGGTGTTGTGTCGGTGCATTACCTTCAGGGACTCCACTCGGCTGGATCTCGTCACTGGTAGGGAATCTTCTATTTGTCGTGACGCCACTCTCAGTATTGCGGTCAGTGGGGACCGCCACTGCAGGTTGAGGGACGCCTGGGGCTGATGGTGAGTGCAGTTAGTTGGAATAGCCTCCTGAGAGTGAGGCAAGCCCCAGGGCCCTGTGTAGGTGTGTAGAACCACAAGGCGCAGAATAACTCCACACACGCAGAATGTCTTTCAGGGGTTTTACTCACTTCAGATGGCAGGGTGAGTAACCCGGGCGTAGCTGGGATGAACCAGGCTGGAACCAGGTATCCTTCAGGCTGACTTCTGATGGTGACTACCAACTCGCCTTCCTTAGCCCTTGGTGGTTTGGGGTAACCCCGACTTTTAGTCCCTATGGGGGTCACCCAGGGAAGTTGCTGAAGCCTCTCTCCCCTTCGTTTGCCGTTTGCTTGTTGCCTGGGCCAGATCACTCCAGCTGCTTGCCTCCTGTGAACTATGGGCCCTAACTGTGGCTACGTGGCTGCGGCTTTTAGGTGTTGTGGTGTGGGCTTTGAGGGCCCCACACCGGCAGGTTTAGCAGGGAAAGGTGGATCTATCCCCGCTCCGGGATCTGCCGCCCGTTTGGGCCTGGTTCTCCCTAGCAGTCTCCTTACTTCCCACTCTGTGCTCTCTCTTTAGCTGGAGATGGGTTTCGGGTAGCACTCCTAGGTGACCGTTCTCCCCCGTCGGTAGCCACTGCGCGGACGCTGTCAGACTACAGCAGCCCACGGGATCTGCTCCTCTCTGAGCTCCCTGGACTCTGCACTGAACCGGCTCACTGCTCCTCCTCTCCTGTTCTTGCCTACGCCACCTAGCAACCAGGCTCTCTTACCACACCCCTTGAGAGGAGATGGAGGCTTTTGGCCCCCTCCACTATTCCAGTGGAGGTGAAGGCTTTTCCCCCTCCTGGGATCCCCAGGGGTCCTCTCAAAGGTACATGTGTGAGACCTGATCACTATGCGCCTGTGTAGTCACACATCGGTCAGCCTTCTGGATTACCTGTATTGTACTGTCCCCAGCATGGGTGCAGTACTCAGTGGTGCCTGACCAGGTCAGGGGCGCCACATTCCCCCTTAGTTATCACCAGCACGTCCTCGGGCTGCAAGACAACATTTTAAAATGCATAAAACATTAAAACATGGTAAAACATTTGTAAAAGCACCAGGTACCATACATCACCACCCTCCACCCACAAGTCCGTTAACCCACCCAAAACCCTCTCACGTTGGCCGCGCCTTCAGCCACTTCTGGCAGGATGTAGAGGCGGCTTTCATGGGCTGGTGGTCTTCAGGGCATACCTGGCCTGGTGGATCCGCGCCTTCAGCCTCTTCTGGCAGGATGTAGAGGCGGCCTCCACAGTTGGTGCTGACCAGGTACCCTCTTTGTGGTGGAGAGCCAGGCCCCATAAACAGGCATGCTCTCTGGTTGCAGGTAAGCCAAGGCCCTATATACGGACGTGCTCCCTGGTTGCAGACGAGCCAAGCCCCTAAACAGGCTGACTCTGGTGGTGGTGGTGCCCTCTGGTGTAACTATTTACACTGCAAGAGTTTGTGGCTATAGCCAGTTCATAGCCTTAAGGTTCATTTCTCACATCAGTTTATGTGGGCACATTCTTAAACTTGTAAAACGTTGCAAAACAAACTTTTCAAACTGGTAACTTGCTTTACTTTACATGAACTTATGCAGACTCCTCTTCACCAGGGCTTGGGCCTGTAGGGCTGCGGCACCTGTTGCTTCCTTGACCTTTTTCTTCATCTGTGGTAGTCTCGTCAGTAGGTCCTTTGTCTTTTCTTTCTTTATCGCTGTCTTTCCTTTCTTCTTCTTTAGGACATGGCGCTACATCTAGCGCGTACCACCCTCTTTCTCCTTGATGGATGGTAAATTGCACTGTGTCTCCCATCCTCAGGTTTCTTCCTGGATGTCCTCTGGGCAGGTGGGCTCTGACGTCTCGTCTATTGACAAAAATGCCCTCTTTCATACCTGATGCCACTATAAAGCCGTATCCGCTCTTCAAGTTAAAGTCCTCCACAACTCCTCTACAAAGGGGTCCTCTGACCTGGGCTTTGGCTCTTCTCAGGAACCGTTTTTCTTCTAGGTCTCGGGCCGTGACTTCTCTCTGCTCTGGGGATGGCGGTGCAGGGGAAAACTGGGTTCTGCTACGGCGCCGTGTCTTGCGGGCTGGATTCTGCGAAGTACAGCTGACAAGCTCCCAGGTAAGGCTTTTAGGCAAATCTTCTTCAGCAGACGGTGTCAGGTCTTCTTCATCCCAGCGGGAGTATGGCAACATCTCTGGCTCTGGGCATGGATCCACTGCTGGTGGCTCCTGAGTCAGCTCCTCAGCTTCCTGGCCTCCTCTCCCCCTTAGTTCTTCTGAGCACTCCTTTGGTGGCAGTGCTGGGGATGGACTTTCTTCAGCAGGCCCAGACGGGGAACTCTTTGGCGTGGTTGCTGCAGGAGTTGTCGGAATCCTCTTGGGGGTGTGCGGAGGGAGCATGTACTGATCCACCATCTCCTGTGGGAACTTGGCCTCCAGGTCAGCCTTCAGCTGCCAGTATGCGGAGTCTTCACCTATCAGGGATTTCCTTGCAGGGACCTCCTTGGACTGGGGAGCGGTGTCTGCTCTGGCCTTGCAGGCCGGGGTAAATGGTGATGCAATCTTATCTTGGCGGGCCGCGCCTGGCATGGCGGCGGCCTGGTCTTGGCGGGCCGCGCCCTGTATGGCGGCGGCCTGGTCTTGGCGGGCCGCGCCCTGCATGGCGGCGGCCTGGATCGGCGTCGCTGTCGCGATGGGATCGGTGCAGGCTGGGCTGGGCGTCGCTGCAGCGATCGGAGCTTGGCGGGCCGCACCTGGCGGGGCTGCGGCCTGGTTCAGCACCTCACTTGCGGCGCGGACGAGCGTTGCTGCTGCGGTGGGGTCTCGGCGGGCCGGGCCTAGCAAGGCGGCGGCCTGGGTCAGCGTCACACCCGCGGCATGGATGAGGGTCGCGGTGGCAGCCGGATCTTTGCGGGCCGGACTGGGCGTTGCTGCAGGGACCGGGTCTCGGTGGGCCGAGCAGGGCATCGCTGCGGCGGCCGGGGCTTGGCGGGCCGCACCTGGCGTGGTTGCGGCCTGGCTCAGCGTCGCCGCGCCGGGCGCCTCTTCAGGGACCGCGGGCGTGGCAGCAGGGGTCGGGGCATCCGGGCTGGCAGGGGTAACACTGGACTCACCCATCGGTAGCAGCATCGGGGTCTGAGTCGTCACCGCCCGGTCTGGCACTCGGCGCGCGGCTCTCCCCTCATAGGCCTGAACCGCCGCGGTCATCCACAGAAACTCCGTCCGTCCCTCTCTGATCAGCCTTCCGACCCTGGCCTCCAGTTGATCGCAGAACTCGGCGAGCTCCCGACACCACCAGGCAGCGGAGCCTGGCTCTGGGTCTCTGCATTCAGACGCCATTCTCTCTAACAGCAAGCTGCTGGCTTCCTTTCCGTTCCGCCGTCTCTGGACGCTTCCGCTCTCTTCACAAGCGAGGTCAGAACTCTGCAGGGGATCTCTGGGTAGCCACACCTCTTCGTGGGCGGTAACTTCTCCCAGCGCGGGCTGCTGTTGTTTTTCAGCGCGCTTTTCATGGTGGCAATATGGCGGCGCTTCCAATTTTCCAAGCGGACCGCCCAGGCACATGGTCACCTGTCTGAACAGGTCTAGTCCTTATCCTGTTCGTGACGCCAGATGTGAAGCCCCACAGGTGTTGTGTCGGTGCATTACCTTCAGGGACTCCACTCGGCTGGATCTCGTCACTGGTAGGGAATCTTCTATTTGTCGTGACGCCACTCTCAGTATTGCGGTCAGTGGGGACCGCCACTGCAGGTTGAGGGACGCCTGGGGCTGATGGTGAGTGCAGTTAGTTGGAATAGCCTCCTGAGAGTGAGGCAAGCCCCAGGGCCCTGTGTAGGTGTGTAGAACCACAAGGCGCAGAATAACTCCACACACGCAGAATGTCTTTCAGGGGTTTTACTCACTTCAGATGGCAGGGTGAGTAACCCGGGCGTAGCTGGGATGAACCAGGCTGGAACCAGGTATCCTTCAGGCTGACTTCTGATGGTGACTACCAACTCGCCTTCCTTAGCCCTTGGTGGTTTGGGGTAACCCCGACTTTTAGTCCATATGGGGGTCACCCAGGGAAGTTGCTGAAGCCTCTCTCCCCTTCGTTTGCCGTTTGCTTGTTGCCTGGGCCAGATCACTCCAGCTGCTTGCCTCCTGTGAACTATGGGCCCTAACTGTGGCTACGTGGCTGCGGCTTTTAGGTGTTGTGGTGTGGGCTTTGAGGGCCCCACACCGGCAGGTTTAGCAGGGAAAGGTGGATCTATCCCCGCTCCGGGATCTGCCGCCCGTTTGGGCCTGGTTCTCCCTAGCAGTCTCCTTACTTCCCACTCTGTGCTCTCTCTTTAGCTGGAGATGGGTTTCGGGTAGCACTCCTAGGTGACCGTTCTCCCCCGTCGGTAGCCACTGCGCGGACGCTGTCAGACTACAGCAGCCCACGGGATCTGCTCCTCTCTGAGCTCCCTGGACTCTGCACTGAACCGGCTCACTGCTCCTCCTCTCCTGTTCTTGCCTACGCCACCTAGCAACCAGGCTCTCTTACCACACCCCTTGAGAGGAGATGGAGGCTTTTGGCCCCCTCCACTATTCCAGTGGAGGTGAAGGCTTTTCCCCCTCTTGGGATCCCCAGGGGTCCTCTCAAAGGTACATGTGTGAGACCTGATCACTATGCGCCTGTGTAGTCACACCTCGGTCAGCCTTCTGGATTACCTGTATTGTACTGTCCCCAGCATGGGTGCAGTACTCAGTGGTGCCTGACCAGGTCAGGGGCGCCACATTACTAATGATCATGGAACATGTGATGGGGCACCACATACCCTTGGGTGGTCTGAGATAAATCAAGCTCAGTATTGCCCCCTTCTTCCATTAAAGCATTATTTCATGCCATCATCATGTCTGATAGATGGTGGTCGTGCCAATGGGATCTTGAGAACGTGGCTGGGTTGTTCACGTTCTAGAATAGAGAGGTGGCCAATTTAGAGACCTTCTACATGAATGAATAGGAGGTCAATGGACCCACGTTCTTCAGATACATACCAGACCCAACATTGGGAACCGAATCCATCAGATATCTGTTGGTAGGTCATAAAAGTTCAATGCAGGTCAATCCCTTTGGGATAAAAACTTTCAAACGCAGCCTTCTCAAAGACCACTTCTCCAACCATGGTCAACCTTAGATATTGGGGACTTCCATGTCGGCTTCCTACTTTGACTTACAAAATTAAACTCTCATTGAGGAAGAAAAGAAGCAATCACTCACGTGTTCTGTAATTAACGGAAACTGCTGACAGGATAACAAGAAAGAGCAGAAGCCATCACCTGTCGTCCTCCACAGCTGACGGGACGGATCTACAAGAGGAAGATCAAAGCCAAGTTCTACTGAACCCAGCCTCTCGCTCCACCACCGACGTTTACTCCAGGAATACGTTATCATGATGAATTATCTCCCCCAGGGATGCCAGCTGTGCAAGAATCCTGAGCGCAGATGGCGCCTAATGCACCTATTATAGGGTCACGCAGCAGGTAGCGGCACCTCGAGGGTCACTGCATATTACATAAAGTAAACCGTACACCCACATCTACTGTAAAGTATAACCTGGGCATCGACTGTATATAATTATATATGTACAGCTGATATAACCTGAGCATCTCCTGTATATAATTATATATGTACAGCCGGTATAACCTGGGCATGTCCTGTATATAATTATATATGTACAGCTGGTATAACCTGGGCATCGCCTGTATATAATTATATATGTACAGCCGGTATAACCTGGGCATGTCCTGTATATAATTATATATGTACAGCTGGTATAACCTGGACATCTCCTGCATATAATTATATATGTACAGCCGGTATAACCTGGGCATCTCCTGTATATAATTATATATGTACAGCTGGTATAACCTGGACATCTCCTGTATATAATTATATATGTACAGCTGGTATAACCTGGGCATCTCCTGTATATAATTATATATGTACAGCTGGTATAACCTGGACATCTCCTGTATATAATTATATATGTACAGCTGGTATAACCTGGGTATCTCCTGGATATAATTATATATGTACAGCTGGTATAACCTGGGCATCTCCTGTATATAATTATATATGTACATCTGGTATAACCTGAGCATCTCCTGTATATAATTATATATGTACAGCTGGTATAACCTGGATATCTCCTGTATATAATTATATATGTACAGCCGGTATAACCTGGGCATCTCCTGTATATAATTATATGTGTACTGCTGGTATAACCTGGGCATCTCCTGTATATAATTATATATGTACAGCTGGTATAACCTGGGCATCGCCTGTATATAATTATATATGTACAGCTGGTATAACCTGAGTATCTCCTGGATATAATTTTATATGTACAGCTGGTATAACCTGGGCATCGACTGTATATAATTATATATGTACAGCTGATATAACCTGAGCATCTCCTGTATATAATTATATATGTACAGCCGGTATAACCTGGGCATGTCCTGTATATAATTATATATGTACAGCTGGTATAACCTGGACATCTCCTGTATATAATTATATATGTACAGCTGGTATAACCTGGGTATCTCCTGGATATAATTTATATGTACAGCTGGTATAACCTGGGCATCTCCTGTATATAATTATATATGTACATCTGGTATAACCTGAGCATCTCCTGTATATAATTATATGTGTACTGCTGGTATAACCTGGGCATCTCCTGTATATAATTATATATGTACAGCTGGTATAACCTGGGCATCGCCTGTATATAATTATATATGTACAGCTGGTATAACCTGAGTATCTCCTGGATATAATTATATATGTACAGCTGGTATAACCTGGGCATCGACTGTATATAATTATATATGTACAGCTGATATAACCTGAGCATCTCCTGTATATAATTATATATGTACAGCCGGTATAACCTGGGCATCTCCTGTATATAATTATATATGTACAGCTGGTATAACCTGGGCATCTCCTGTATATAATTATATATGTACAGCTGGTATAACCTGGGCATCTCCTGTATATAATTATATATGTACATCTGGCATAACCTGAGCATCTCCTGTATATAATTATATATGTACAGCTGGTATAACCTGGGCATCTCCTGTATATAATTATATATGTACAGCCGGTATAACCTGGGCATCTCCTGTATATAATTATATATGTACAGCTGGTATAACCTGGGCATCTCCTGTATATAATTATATATGTACAGCTGGTATAACCTGGGCATCTCCTGTATATAGTTATATATATACAGCTGGTATAACCTGGGTATCTCCTGTATATAATTATATATGTACAGCTGGTATAACCTGGCCATCTCCTGTATATAATTATATATGTACAGCCGGTATAACCTGGGCATCTCCTGTATATAATTATATATGTACAGCTGGTATAACCTGGGCATCTCCTGTATATAATTATATATGTACAGCCGGTATAACCTGGGCATCTCCTGTATATAATTATATATGTACAGCTGCTATAACCTGGGCATCTCCTGTATATAATTATATATGTACAGCCGATATAACCTGGGCATCTCCTGTATACAATTATATATGTACAGCCGGTATAACCTGGGTATCTCCTGTATATAATTATATATGTACAGCCGGTATAACCTGGGCATCTCCTGTATATAATTATATATGTACAGCTGGTATAACCTGGACATCTCCTGTATATAATTATATATCTACAGCTGGTATAACCTGGGCATCTCCTGTATATAATTATATATGTACAGCTGGTATAACCTGGGCATCTCCTGTATATAATTATATATGTACAGCCGGTATAACCTGGGCATCTCCTGTATATAATTATATATGTACAGCCGGTATAACCTGGGCATCTCCTGTATATAATTATATATGTACAGCTGGTATAACCTGCGCATCTCCTGTATATAATTATATATGTACAGCTGGTATAACCTGGGTATCTCCTGTATATAATTATACTAGAAGGTGGCCCGATTCTACGCATCGGGTATTCTAGAATTTACATATTGTGTAGTTCATGTATGATTTTTGTTATATATATATATATATAGATGTTGTTGTGTGTAGTTACCAAGTGTTTGTGTAGGGCGCTGTACATGTTCTGGGTGTTGTCTGGGTGTGGCGGGGGGTGAGAGCGGTGTTGTTTGTGTGTTGCGTTGTTTGTGGAGCGCTGTGTGTCTGTAGCGTTGTGTATGTGTGTTGCGCGGTTTGTGTGGGTGTGGTGTGTTTTGGGGGGAGGTATGTTTTGTGCAATGTGTGTGTTGTGCGGTATGTGCGTATATTTGTGTGTGCAGCGTTGTCTGTGTGTGTGGGTGTCTGTGTAGGGCAGTTGTTTGTGGTTCCCAGTGTGTGTGTGTGGTGTGTTGTGCAGTGCGCGCGCGTGTGTGTGTGTGTTGGGGGGAGGTGTGCACTCCCCATCGTGCTCCATCCCCCATGCAGCGCATTCCCCATCGTGCTCCATCCCCTATGCTGCGCACCCCCCATCGTGCTCCATCTCCCATCCTGCGCACTCCCAAACGTGCTCCATCCGCCATGCAGCGCACTCCCCATCGTGCTCCATCCCCCATGCTGCGCACTCCCAAACGTGCTCCATCCGCCATGCTGCGCACTCCCCATCGTGCTCCATCCCCCATGCTGCGCACTCCCAAACGTGCTCCATCCGCCATGCTGCGCACTCCCAAACGTGCTCCATCCGCCATACTCCGCACTCCCCATCGTGCTCCATCCCCTATGCTGCGCACCCCCCATCGTGCTCCATCTCCCATGCTGCGCACTCCCAAACGTGCTCCATCCGCCATGCTGCGCACTCCCAAACGTGGTCCATCCGCCATGCTGCGCACTCCCAAACGTGCTCCATCCGCCATACTCCGCACTCCCCATCGTGCTGCATCCCCCATGCTGCGCACTCCCAAACGTGCTCCATCCGCCATGCTGCGCACTCCCAAACGTGCTCCAACCCCTATGCTGCGCACCCCCCATCGTGCTCCATCTCCCATCTTGCGCACTCCCAAACGTGCTCCATCCGCCATGCTGCGCACTCCCAAACGTGCTCCATCCGCCATGCTGCGCACTCCCAAACGTGCTCCATCCGCCATGCTGCGCACTCCCCATCGTGCTCCATCCCCCATGCTGCGCACTCCCAAACATGCTCCATCCACCATGCTGCGCACTCCTCATCGTGCTCCATCTCCCATGCTGCGCACTCCCAAACGTGCTCCATCCGCCATGCTGCGCACTCCCAAACGCGCTCCATCCGCCATGCTGCGCACTCCCAAACGTGCTCCATCCGCCATACTCCGCACTCCCCATCGTGCTCCAACCCCCATGCAGCGCACTCCCCATCGTGCTCCATCCCCTATGCTGCGCACCCCCCATCGTGCTCCATCTCCCATGCTGCGCACTCCCAAACGTGCTCCATCCGCCATGCTGCGCACTCCCAAACGTGGTCCATCCGCCATGCTGCGCACTCCCAAACGTGCTCCATCCGCCATACTCCGCACTCTCCATCGTGCTGCATCCCCCATGCTGCGCACTCCCAAACGTGCTCCATCCGCCATGCTGCACACTCCCAAACGTGCTCCATCCGCCATGCTGCGCACTCCCAAACGTGCTCCATCCACCATGCTGCGCACTCCCAAACGTGCTCCATCCGCCATGCTGCGCACTCCCAAACGTGCTCCATCCGCCATGCTGCGCACTCCCAAACGTGCTCCATCCGCCATGCTGCGCACTCCCAAACGTGCTCCATCCGCCATGGTGCACCAGCATCAGCCTCTCTACCCACAGCATCAGCCTCTCTGCCCGCAGCATCAGCCTCTCTCCTCCCAGCATCAGCCTCTCTCCCCGCAGCATCAGCCTCTCTCCTCCCAGCATCAGCCTCTCTGTCCCCAGCATCAGCCTCTCTCCCCGCAGCATCAGCCTCTCTGTCCCCAGCATCAGCCTCTCTGTCCCCAGCATCAGCCTCCCCATCCCAGCCTTCCCCAGGATCAGCCTCTCTCCTCCCAGCCTCCTCCAGCACGCCATGCTCCTCTGCCGACACTCACAGATCCGATCGCATACACTCACACACACCCACACACACCCGATTGCATACACTCCCACACACCCGATCGCATACACTCACGCACACACACATTGACGATATTGCACATACGCGCTCACACTCACAACATCCGGAGATACCACATGCTTCTGGCCATGTGATCCTCCGGCAGGTCCTGGAAGGTCACAACAGCACAGTATCGAGGCCGAGAAGCAAGCGATATCGCCGGATGCTGTGAGTGTGTGGATGCGATCTGATGTGTGTGTGAGGTGTGTGTGAGAGTGAGTGTGAGCCGGTGTACACTGGTAACTATGATACACATCGGGTAACCAAGGGACCTTAGTTACCCGATGTGTATAATGGTTACCAGCTTTCACGGCCTCCGTCAAGATCCCAGCATCGCAAGGTTATGTCTGGCGCTGCTGGGATCCTGACGGAGCCGGTGTAGAAGCAAGCGATATCCCAGGATGTTGTGAGTGTGTGGATGTGATGTGTGAGAGTGAGTGTGATCTGATGTGTGTGTGTGTACTCACCTGGGAATCGGAGCTCCGTGTCAGTTGGGCCAGAGCGAGCGTGCATTGCGTGAGGGGGGCGGGGCCTGCAGAGAGCTGGGGCGAGAGGCCAATCCGTGTGGGGCGGTGGGGCCATGGCGAGCCCAGCGGCCAATCAGCTTTGTATCACCGTAAGGACACAATTTTGGAGCATGACAGACAGACAGACAGACAGAATAAGGCAATTATATATATAGATATGTACAGTCGGTATAACCTGGGCATCTCCTGTATATAATTATATATGTACAGCTGGTATAACCTGGGCATCTCCTGTATATAATTATATATGTACAGCTGCTATAACCTGGGCATCTCCTGTATATAATTATATATGTATAGCTGCTATAACCTGGGCATCTCCTGTATATAATTATATATGTACAGCCAGTATAACCTGGGCATCTCCTGTATATAATTATATATGTACAGCTGGTATAACCTGGGCATCTCCTGTATATAATTATATATGTACAGCTGGTATAACCTGGGCATCTCCTGTATATAATTATATATGTACAGCCGGTATAACCTGGGCATCTCCTGTATATAATTATATATGTACAGCTGCTATAACCTGGGCATCTCCTGTATATAATTATATATGTACAGCTGCTATAACCTGGGCATCTCCTGTATATAATTATATATGTACAGCCAGTATAACCTGGGCATCTCCTGTATATAATTATATATGTACAGCCGGTATAACCTGGGCATCTCCTGTATATAATTATATATGTACAGCTGGTATAACCTGGGCATCTCCTGTATATAATTATATATGTACAGCCGGTATAACCTGGGCATCTCCTGTATATAATTATATATGTACAGATAGTATAACCTGGGCATCTCCTGTATATAATTATATATGTACAGCTGGTATAACCTGGGCATCTCCTGTATATAATTATATATGTACAGCTGGAATAACCTAGGCATCTCCTGTATATAATTATATATGTACAGCTGGTATAACCCGGGTATCTCCTATATATAATTATATATGTACAGCTGGTATAACCTGGGCATCTCCTGTATATAATTATATATGTACAGCTGGAATAACCTAGGCATCTCCTGTATATAATTATATATGTACAGCTGGTATAACCTGGGCATCTCCTGTATATAATTATATATGTACAGCCGGTATAACCTGGGCATCTCCTGTATATAATTATATATGTACAGCCGGTATAACCTGGGCATCTCCTGTATATAATTATATATGTACAGCTGCTATAACCTGGGCATCTCCTGTATATAATTATATATGTACAGCTGGAATAACCTAGGCATCTCCTGTATATAATTATATATGTACAGATGGTATAACCTGGGCATCTCCTGTATATAATTATATATGTATAGCTGGTATAACCTGGGCATCTCCTGTATATAATTATATATGTACAGCTGGTATAACCTGGGCATCTCCTGTATATAATTATATATGTACAGCTCGTATAACCTGGGCATCTCTTGTATATAATTATATATGTACAGCTGGTATAACCTGGGCATCTCTCGTATATAATTATATATGTACAGCTGGTATAACCTGGGCATCTCCTGTATATAATTATATATGTACAGCTGGTATAACCCGTATATAAATGATTGTAGCAAGTGTTCTATGTAGAATGTGAGTAAATAATATTATGTGGTAACATATACAGTGATTATTGGGGTTAATCATAAAAATATCCTCATCTGACTGTTCTTGAAATGTTAAACACAAGTGTGATATAGCATTGATTACACTCAGCTCTTCAATCACAGGGGAGATCTCACAGATAGTCAGGGGTCAGACGCTGACCACACTGCTCAGAATGGAACATGACTGCATTGATTTATCCCTCAGTAATGAGTCCATTGCCAAGCAACATGAGGAATCATCTGCAGACGGAATATTCCTCATAATACAACGGAATACTGCTATTGGCTCCTGCATCTGCAGGATGGGCTGAGAAAGAACTATAGGGAGCAGTATTATAGTAGTTATATTCTTGTACATAGGGAGCAGTATTATAGTAGTTATATTATTGTACATAGGGGCAGTATTATAGTAGTTATATTCTTGTACATAGGGGCAGTATTATAGTAGTTATATTCTTGTACATAGGGGCAGTATTATAGTAGTTATATTATTGTACATAGGGGCAGTATTATAGTAGTTATATTCTTGTACATAGGGGGCAGTATTATAGTAGTTATATTCTTGTACATAGGGGGCAGTATTATAGTAGTTATATTCCTGTACATAGGGAGCAGTATTATAGTAGTTATATTCTTGTACATAGGGGCAGTATTATAGTAGTTATATTATTGTACATAGGGGCAGTATTATAGTAGTTATATTCTTGTACATAGGGGGCAGTATTATAGTAGTTATATTCTTGTACATAGGGGGCTGTATTATAGTAGTTATATTCTTGTACATAGGGGCAGTATTATAGTAGTTATATTCTTGTACATAGGGGCAGTATTATAGTAGTTATATTCTTGTACATAGCAGCAGTATTATAGTAGTTATATTCTTGTACATAGGGGCAGTATTATAGTAGTTATAGTCTTGTACATAGGGGCAGTATTATAGTAGTTATATTCTTGTACATAGGGGGCAGTTTTATAGTAGTTATATTCTTGTACATAGGGGCAGTATTATAGTAGTTATATTCTTGTACATAGGGACCGTATTATAGTAGTTATATTCTTGTACATAGGGGGCAGTTTTATAGTAGTTATATTCTTGTACATAGGGGGCAGTATTATAGTAGTTATATTCTTGTACATAGGGGGCAGTATTATAGCAGTTATATTCTTGTATATAGGGGCAGTATTATAGTAGTTATATTCTTGTACATAGGGGCAGTATTATAGTAGTTATATTATTGTACATAGGGGCAGTATTATAGTAGTTATATTCTTGTACATAGGGGGCAGTATTATAGTAGTTATATTCTTGTACATAGGGGGCAGTATTATAGTAGTTATATTCCTGTACATAGGGAGCAGTATTATAGTAGTTATATTCTTGTACATAGGGGCAGTATTATAGTAGTTATATTATTGTACATAGGGGCAGTATTATAGTAGTTATATTCTTGTACATAGGGGGCAGTATTATAGTAGTTATATTCTTGTACATAGGGGGCTGTATTATAGTAGTTATATTCTTGTACATAGGGGCAGTATTATAGTAGTTATATTCTTGTACATAGGGGCAGTATTATAGTAGTTATATTCTTGTACATAGCAGCAGTATTATAGTAGTTATATTCTTGTACATAGGGGCAGTATTATAGTAGTTATAGTCTTGTACATAGGGGCAGTATTATAGTAGTTATATTCTTGTACATAGGGGGCAGTTTTATAGTAGTTATATTCTTGTACATAGGGGCAGTATTATAGTAGTTATATTCTTGTACATAGGGACCGTATTATAGTAGTTATATTCTTGTACATAGGGGGCAGTTTTATAGTAGTTATATTCTTGTACATAGGGGGCAGTATTATAGTAGTTATATTCTTGTACATAGGGGGCAGTATTATAGCAGTTATATTCTTGTATATAGGGGCAGTATTATAGTAGTTATATTCTTGTACATAGGAGCAGTATTATAGTAGTTATATTCTTGTACATAGGGGTAAGTATTATAGTAGTTATATTCTTGTACATAGCAGCATTATAGCAGTTATATTCTTGTATATAGGGGCAGTATTATAGTAGTTATATTATTGTACATAGGGGCAGTATTATAGTAGTTATATTCTTGTACATAGGGGGCAGTATTATAGTAGTTATATTCTTGTACATAGGGGGCAGTATTATAGTAGTTATATTCCTGTACATAGGGAGCAGTATTATAGTAGTTATATTCTTGTACATAGGGGCAGTATTATAGTAGTTATATTATTGTACATAGGGGCAGTATTATAGTAGTTATATTCTTGTACATAGGGGGCAGTATTATAGTAGTTATATTCTTGTACATAGGGGGCTGTATTATAGTAGTTATATTCTTGTACATAGGGGCAGTATTATAGTAGTTATATTCTTGTACATAGGGGCAGTATTATAGTAGTTATATTCTTGTACATAGCAGCAGTATTATAGTAGTTATATTCTTGTACATAGGGGCAGTATTATAGTAGTTATAGTCTTGTACATAGGGGCAGTATTATAGTAGTTATATTCTTGTACATAGGGGGCAGTTTTATAGTAGTTATATTCTTGTACATAGGGGCAGTATTATAGTAGTTATATTCTTGTACATAGGGACCGTATTATAGTAGTTATATTCTTGTACATAGGGGGCAGTTTTATAGTAGTTATATTCTTGTACATAGGGGGCAGTATTATAGTAGTTATATTCTTGTACATAGGGGGCAGTATTATAGCAGTTATATTCTTGTATATAGGGGCAGTATTATAGTAGTTATATTCTTGTACATAGGAGCAGTATTATAGTAGTTATATTCTTGTACATAGGGGTAAGTATTATAGTAGTTATATTCTTGTACATAGCAGCATTATAGCAGTTATATTCTTGTATATAGGGGCAGTATTATAGTAGTTATATTCTTGTACATAGGAGCAGTATTATAGTAGTTATATTCTTGTACATAGGGGGCAGTATTATAGTAGTTATATTCTTGTACATAGCAGCATTATAGTAGTTATATTCTTGTACATAGGGGGCAGTATTATAGTAGTTATATTCTTGTACATAGGGGTAAGTATTATAGTAGTTATATTCTTGTACATAGGGGTAAGTATTATAGTAGTTATATTCTTGTACATAGCAGTATTATAGTAGTTATATTCTTGTACATAGGAGCAGTATTATAGTAGTTATATTCTTGTACATAGGAGCAGTATTATAGTAGTTATATTCTTGTACATAGGGAGCAGTATTATAGTAGTTATATTCTTGTATATAGGGGCAGTATTATAGTAGTTATATTCTTGTACATAGGAGCAGTATAGTAGTTATATTCTTGTACATAGGGGGCAGTATTATAGTAGTTATATTCTTGTACATAGGGAGCAGTATTATAGTAGTTATATTCTTGTATATAGGGGCAGTATTATAGTAGTTATATTCTTGTACATAGGAGCAGTATAGTAGTTATATTCTTGTACATAGGGAGCAGTATTATAGTAGTTATATTCTTGTATATAGGGGCAGTATTATAGTAGTTATATTCTTGTACATAGGAGCAGTATAGTAGTTATATTCTTGTATATAGGGGCAGTATTATAGTAGTTATATTCTTGTACATAGGAGCAGTATAGTAGTTATATTCTTGTACATAGGGAGCAGTATTATAGTAGTTATATTCTTGTATATAGGGGCAGTATTATAGTAGTTATATTCTTGTACATAGGGGCAGTATTATAGTAGTTATATTCTTGTACATAGGAGCAGTATAGTAGTTATATTCTTGTACATAGGGGGCAGTAGTATTAGTTGCTGTGTGACTGGGACTTGCTTTCTTCGTGTAGATGAAATCCCTGAGGAAGGATCTGCGTGCACAGAATAAGTCCTCATTCTCCAGATTTCGACCCTGGCTTTTATGTGCGGTTTGTGCCTTCGTCACACTTTATTATTCCTCCTCTTCATCAATGATTCATTTTGTGGAGTTTGTGATGGGAACGTTTTGCCCATAATGTAACAGGACATTTTTGACAATGTGCAGAACTCTTTCTTTTCCATTCATGGGTCACTTACATAAAGGGCAAAATTAATGACTCTGCTGATATCCTCCTGCAATGTGTGGGAAAATGAAGTTTTGTGGCATAGTCCCCATAGATTTCATAGTACAATCCATCATAGATACGTCATTATGTGGAAAATACAAAAGTTTATGTTTTTGTCACAGCTCTAAACCTTTTTAAGGAATGTGTCAACCGAAAATTAGCTCTTGCTTGAATTAGGTTTTTGTGTTACTCCTGATGGTGGAGATGCCTGAGTCGCGTTCTTGGTTATGTTCCTGTCCAGTACTACTGTGATACCCCCCTCCCACCAGGGAAGAACGGGGCAGGAGTGAGATGGTAACCAGATAAAAACAGACAACGGAAAACAAAAACTTTGACACACTGTACACACAGGATAAGACAATGATAGACTCAGGAGAAAAGCAAGAGCAGGAAGGTAGCAACAAAAAGTCAACAAGGGATAACTCTATAACTGCACACAGCAACAAGTAAAACAACCAAGGGAAACACAAAACTCTGACACAGTACACACACACACACACACACAAGATAAGACAATGATAGACTCAGGAGAAAAGCAAGAGCAGGAAGGTAGCAACAAAAAGGAAACAAGGCTTAACTCTACAACCACACACAGCAAGAAGTGTAACAACTAAGGGAAAACAAAAACTCTGACACAGTACACACAGGATAAGACAATGAGAGACTCAGGAGAAAAGCAAGAGCAGCAAGGTAGCAACAAAAAGTCAACAAGAAATAACTCCTCAACCGCACACAGCAACAAGTATAACAACCAAGAGAAAACCAAAACTCTGACACAGTAGACACACACACATACACACACACACAGGATAAGACAATGAGAAACTCAGGAGAAAAGCAAGAGCAGGAAGCTAGCAACAGAAAGGCAACAAGTGTTAACTCTACAACTGTGCACAGCAACAAGTATAACAACCAAGGGAAAACCAAAACTATGACACCGTACACACACAGGATAAGACAATGAGACTCAGGAGAAAAGCAAGAGCAGGACGTTAGCAACAAAAAGTCAACAAGGGTTAACTTCATAACCGCACACAGCAAAAAGTAAGACAACCAAGTAAAACCCAAATCTCTGACACAATACACACACACACACAGGATAAGACAATGAGACACTCAAGAGAAAAGCAAGAGCACGAAGGCAGCAAGAAGAAGGCAACAAGAGATAACTCCACATCGGCCGCCATCGACTTATAAATGTAATGAGGACATCAGGAGTGATAAAATAGAAATAATCGGAGTTTATTTGAAGGCTTGAAAATCTGCCACAACAATAAATACTATATACATTCACGCCTCATTTCTCCGGTAAATTCCTCTCCATTGTGGCCGGCGTTGTGGACGCAGCGATCAATAACTTCCTGGTGTATTAAACAATAAACGTTCCCCAGAGACAGTACAAACGTTACCCTTTCCATTGTATTGGTTACTTAGATACAAAGTGTCGCGATTAACCACTTTATCACCAGGACTCAAATCTCAATAGGATTTTTTTTCTTTAGTTATTGACCATAAACACTAAACATTACACGATGCGATCGTGGAGAGTCTGAGAATGGAAATCGAGAGAACAGCGCCACCTAGCGGTCAAAAAGTGCTGAAAAAAGGACACATTTTAGCAATGATTCTTTAATATGTTCATAAGGGAATATAAAATACTGTCCCTAGTGGTCAAAGTGGGAACATTTTAACAAACAGGAAAGAACAGCGCCACCTAGCGGTCAAAAAGTGCTGAAAAAAGGACACATTTTAGCAATGATTCTCTATGTTCATATGGGAGAATAAAATACTGCCCCTAGTGGTGAAAGTGGAAACATTTTAACAAGCAAGAAAGAATGGAACAGCGCCACCTAGTGGTCAAAATGATATGATTTTTTTTTTCATTTTAACAATAGTTGTTTACAGAACTATGTTTACTCCAGCTATAAACAATGGAACAGCGCCACCTAGTGGTCAAAATATGATGAAAAAAGGACACATTTTAGCAATGATTCTTTACTATGTTCAGAGGGGAGTATAGAATACTGTCCCTAGTGGTCAAAGTGGGAACATTTTAACAAACAGGAAAGAACATCGCCACCTAGTGGTCAAAATGATATGTAATTTTTTTAACATTTTCACAATAGTTGTCTACAGAACTATGTTTATGCCAGGGATAAACAATGGAACCACGCCACCTAGTGGTCAAAAAGTGCTGAAAAATAGATGCATTTTAGCAATGATTCTTTACTATGTTACTCTGTTCGTAGGGGAGAATAAAATACTGTCCAAAGTAAAAACATTTTAACAAACAGGAATGAATGGAACATCGCCACCTAGTGGTCAAAATGATATGATTTTTTTTTACATTTTAGCAATAGTTGTTTACAGAACTATGTTTACGCCGCCTATAAACAATGGAACAGCGCCACCTAGTGGTCAAAATATGATGAAATATGGACGCATTTTAGCAATGATTCTCTACTATGTTCATATGGGAGAATAAAATACTGTCCCTAGTGGTGAAAGTGGAAACATTTTAACAAGCAAGAAAGAATGGAACAGCGCCACCTAGTGGTCAAACTGATTTTTTTTTAACATTTTAGCAATAGTTGTTTACAGAACTATGTTTACTACAGCTATAAACAATGAAACAGCGCCACCTAATGGTCAAAATGTGCTGAAAAATAGACGCATTTTAGCAATGATTCTCTACTATGTTCATATGGGAGAATAAAATACTGTCCCTAGTGATCTAAATGGGAATATCTTAACAAGTAAGATAGAATGGAACAGCGCCACCTAGTGGTCAAAATGATCTGACAATTTTTTTAACATTTTAGGAATAGTTGTTTACAGAACTATGTTTACGCCGCCTATAAACAATGGAACAGCGCCACCTAGTGGTCAAAATGTACTGAAATGTGGCCACATTTTAGCAATGATTCCTTACTATGTTGATATCAGAGAATAAAATACTGTCTCTAGTGGTCAAAATGGGAAAGAATGCAGCAGCGCCACCTAATGGTCAAAATGATCTCAAAAATTGTGAAAATTGTAGCAATGGTGCTTTACAGAACTAGGTTTGCATTGACTATAAACAATGGAACATTGCCACCTAGTGGTCAATATGATCTGAAAATTTTCAACGTTTTAGCAATGGTTGTTTACAGAACTATGTTTACACTGACTATAAACAATGGAACAGCGCCACCTAGTGGTCAAAATGTTTTTAAAAATAGACAATGATTCTCTACTATGTTCATAGGGGAAAATAAAATACTGTCCCTAGTGGCCAAAGTGAGAACATTTTAACAAACAGGAAAGAATGGAACAGCGCCACCTAGTGGTCAAAATGATATGTAATTTTTTTTTTAACATTTTCACAATAGTTGTCTACAGAACTATGTTTATGCCAGCTGTAAACAATGGAACATCGCCACCTAGTGGTCAAAAAGTCCTGAAAAATGGATGCATTTTAGCAATGATTTTTTACTATGTTACTCTGTTCGTAGGGGAGAATAAAATACTGTCCCTAGTGGTCAAAGTGGGAACATTTTAACAAACAGGAAAGAATGGAACATCACGAAATATTTTTTAACATTTTAGCAATAGTTGTCTACAGAACTATGTTTACACAGACTATAAATCATTTAACAGCGCCACCTAGTGGTCAAAATGTGCTGAAAAATGGACGCATTTCAGCAATGTTTCTCTACTATGTTCATAGAGGAGAATAAAATACTGTCCCTAGTGGCCAAAGTGAGAACATTTTAACAAACAGGAAAGAATGGAACAGCGCCACCTAGTGGTCAAAATGATCTGAAATTTTTTTGAATGCTTTAGCAATAGTTGTCTACAGAACTATGTTTACTCTGGCTATAAACAATGGAACAGAGCCACCTAGTGGTCAAAATGTTTTGAAAAATGGGCTATGATTCTCTACTATGTTCATAGGGGAGAATAAAATACTGTCCCTAGTGGTGAAAGTGTGAACATTTTAACAAGCAGGAAAGAATGGAACATCGCCACCTAGTGGTCAAAACGTGCTAAAAAATGGATGTATTTTAGCAATGATTCTTTACTACGTTCATAGGGGAGTATAAAATACTATCCCCAAAAGGAGAAAAACTGTAGCATATTTTTTTTAAGAGAAAAATATTTTTTTTTTCTGCCACAAATAGAACAGAAACATCTAATGGTCAAATTTTACTATAAAATAAATAATTCTAGTGATGATCTGTGATGAAATGATAAAATGGTGATACAGTGTTAAAATGTTATGAAAAATATATTATTAATTAATAATAATTATTAATAATTATTATTTTTAATAATAATGATAATAATAATTATTAATAATAATAATAATTATTATTATTATTTGTCATTTATTTTCATATTTATCACTTAGAGTAATAGAAATTAGTTTTCTGTAGAGAGTGCCTGGCAGCTATCTTACCCTGCAGCACCCCCGCAGGAGAAACTGGGAATTACAAGTATTGGGTCCTCCAAAGTGAGAAATGTTTTCTGCTGCTTTTTTGCTATTCAGACAACGTATGCAGAATATTTAACACCCCTGGGACCCTGAAAAAATGGATTATTTATATTCAATAACGTAAAGGTTATACAAAGGTCGTGTACGGGTCCACACATACATACATACATACAAAGGCCAAAACTAATTTATCCCCTGGAAAATTCTAATAAAAGAAACACCATTCCCTATAGGATAAGGTTGTTTTCCGTGAAACGTCACGGCGCGTATGAAGGCGATGTGAGATTAGCCAATAAGATTCTTTCTTGAGTGGTAAGCAATGTTCATTTATTTTTCTGTATATATCGTCCAACGTTCAATCTCTATCTACTCCAGATTAGACAAGTGTAGAGATCTCCACCTTTGGTGGTTCCCCTTCGATCCGGTAAGGTTTAGGAAAAACAAACAGCGCCACCCACATCCGATGGTTGTATGTGGTACTGCAGCTCAGTCTCACTCAATTTTATGGACCTGAGCTGTAATACCAGACACAACCACTGGGCAGGAGAGGTGGACTCTCTGTAAAAATAAAGAAAAAAGCAGTCAAGTTTTATAAATCTTCTACAAAAAGGACCTGCCACCTAGTCAGAAGTGTCCAGTTTGTGCTCTTGTTCTGTTCCCTCTGCTCCCCTGACCATTCTAGTTTTGTTTTTAATATTTGACTTGTTATTTAGTGTTCATTTTTATCATTGGGGCGTGGCTCATAGGGTAATTATGCAAAGCAGCCTAAAGACACGCCCCAGAGGATCATGTGAGACACGCCCCAGAGGATCATGTGAGACACGCCCACCTTTATCATTAAATAAAAAGTCTCATATCTCTAGAACCGGATGTCGGATTTAAACGAAACAAAAACCGGAATACTCAGTGGAGCATTGGGAATAACACAAGTGTAAGAAATGGACAGTTTTGACTTCCAATTTTCCAAAGTTCTATGGATAACTATTGGTCTTGCCTGCCACATTTTTTAAAAGAAGTCCCATCTGGGCAAGGATAGGTGATCTGTGAGGGTCAGACCACTGGGACCTTGAAGAGGATGCCATTTATTGTCCATGGGCAAACGCATACACGGCAGGGACTAAATGAAGCTATTGATGTCCATGTAGACATTGCGCCACTTGAGAGTCCCCATCTTGTTTTTTTCTGGAGGTCCTAACGGTGTGAAGTTATCATCTACCCTGTAGACAGTTATGAAGACCTCTTTCTGTAGGTCTTCTGACCTCTTGTAGCTCCGACGTCTTTGCAGAGACACAGACTTATTCACCACCCCAGCCTGATCACGTCCGCCCCTACACTCCCCAGGCTATCCACATGTGCTGCTGCCTCCTTCCACTCCCGGGTCCTGTACATGCTGCACAGGGTTCACGGGAGTGCACCTAAGACGCGTGCATGCACCAGCCCTCCTCTTAATGGGCCTACTTGCTATTTCCTGGAAATGCCTATCAGCCTATGGCTAAGAGGCACAGTGTATTTAAGGCACCCTCCTATTCGGGGAGGTGCCTGCGCAACACCTGTAGTTAGTCAGTCGTCAGGTCCTGAGCTCCTACCCTGTTAACCCTGTGTCCGTCTCCAGTACCTGCCTTCCCATACCTGTCTATCACTGCCGTGCCCACCCACCTGTCCAGCCTACCTGAGTCCTTTACCTGTCTTGTGGGTCAGCCACCACAGTCCCGGTCACTGCCCTGCGAGTGGTAAGCCCAGGTCCCCCCTGTGGTCCAGTGGGTCCTTCTTGTTGCCTCTACACCGGCCGTGAGCGTTACACATCTTATATTGGTCTCCAACATAAAATGACCCCCCCATACAAGTGTGGAGGGGTCTCAAAAATTTTACTTGAGTTGAATTTTTACTGAATTACCCTCTTGAGTCTCGTAGGTTTCCACTGTCCATCTCGTGTAAGTCTCTGAGGTTTGATCTGGTTGACTTGTCTCCTCCCGAGGAGGTGACGCCAAGACCCCAGATTATTATAGACTTCAGCCCGGACTTAATATATATTCATTATAAGGGCTGTCATGGTCTTAATTTGGTGGAGCAACCAGCTGAGCAGCAGGTCAAAGGTGGTAATAAAAGGTCTTTGTAGTGCGAGACGCTTCATCATTAGGACGTAAAGTCGTCTCAGTTCCTTATTCCAGAAATGGTCTACTTTATATTCCCATAAAGGACATCAATAACTAGGATGGAGCCCTTTAATTTAGGACTACGGGGCGTAACAACTCCCAAATTAAAGGCATTCTTGTATGTGCCCCTGGTGGAATATAGCCTCGTAAACTGAGAAGGGGAAACATGAGCAGACTCAAATTAAGCCAATTTCTAGTGTAAATTGCAGCCGGGCACATCTTGACCTGTGGGACTCCATTAATTATTAACTCTTGCATAAACATGCAGCGATTCTCCCCGTCCTGTGGGTTTATACAGAAACACAGTGTAAAGCTGTAAGATTGATGTAGGATTGTCATACGGTGTAATACGGCTCTTAACTCGCAGAGTCTGACACCCCACACTATGCCTCCTTTGGTTCTTCTAAGTTACACAGACAGGCTCGGGCGTCAACCAGCTTAGTGATCGGGCTTGCAGGAGTTAATTTCTGCTAGTCTGCTGGTTACCTCTTGAATCAGATGTTGTGGGAGACCTATCACAATTACTCCCTGCCTTTTTTAAGATGGAGGAGCTTGTCTTCCCATGCCGACTATAGCTTTAGCTTCACCGATCTGTCTGCTGTTGTAACCCTGTCCTTCTGGTGATCGTATTGTTTTGTGCGTGGAGTTCTCTCATCGTCTCGTTGTTTCCTCCCTGCTCTTATTTTCCTCCTTATCACTTGTTGTCTAGTACCTCTGTGTGAGTTTGCTCTGTTTCTCCTTATCTGTGGGATCTACCACTCTTGTCCTGGCCTTTACCAGGGATGAGGGAGAGGGGGTATTAGATCAGGGCTTTACAGGAGCAGGGCAAGGAAGGAGGCCCAGACATTGGTGCGGGAGAGGGGGTATTAGATCATGGCTTTACCGGAGCAGGGGAAGGAAGGCGACCCAGGCATTGGTGAGGGAAAGGGGGTATTAGATCAGGGCTGTACAAGAGCAAGGTAAGGAAGGAGGCCCAGACATGGTGAGGGAAAGGGGGTATTAGATCAGGGCTGTACAGGAGCAGGGAAAGGACGGCGGCCCAGACATCATCACTATCAGATGTATCTCTGGGATCAGGGACAGCTAGGGCTACTCTAGCCTGAGGGCAGGTCTAGGAGCCCTAGTCACATGCTATCTCCTTACCACCCATGACACTATCTCCCATTTCTTTAGAGTCATGTTTTAACCCATCACACCCCGTGATAAGGATGGAATATTGTTACTGATATTTTATGACCCGACACTCAGACACTCACCAGTCTCACTATGCAGGCCAAACACATACTATATCAATCTGAAGGGCCCAGGCCGTCTAAGTATTATTCAAGCAGGCCTTTGATTTTAAAAAGAATAATGTAATCCCTTTCTCTACCAGTGGTGGCACTGTAGGAAAATTGAACACCTAATACCAGGCTCCTCTGCTGATCACTAAGGATTCCAGCTATAGGATCACTTGTTAGGGATCTTTCAAAACATGATGTTATCTGGCTGGTTTACATTGTGACTTGATGGATGGTTGTCCTCTTCTCAGGACCAGCACCTACCAGTGAGACTAAAGAGGGGTGACAATGAGCGTCTCTCACTCTTGAGGACCCAAGGTATCCTGATAATATACAAGCTGGCCTTTGATTTTAAAGACAATCATGTAATCCCTTTTTCTACCAGCGGTGGCACTGTAGTAAAACTGAATACCTGCTACCAGGTTCCTCAGCCGATCACTGAGGATTCCAGAGACAAGATCACCTTTTAGGGATCTTTCTAACAAAAAATATATTGTTCAAAACATCCTATGTTATCTGACTGGTTTACAATTATGACCTGATAGATGGAAGTCCTCTTCTCAGGACCCCCATCTATCAGGTAGAGTACAGAAAGGCAACAATGAACATCTCTCATTCTGGAGGACCCAAAATGTGGTGGCATTACCCAAGCAGGCCTTTGATTTTGAAGACAATCATGTAATCGCTTTTTCTACCAATGGGGGCACTGTGGGAAAATTGAACACCTACTACTACCGGTAGGTTCCTCAGCCAATCACTGAGGATTCCAGCTAGAAGACAACCTGTTAGGGATCCAAAGCTTTGAGGCGCATCTCATATAGTTCATACATTAGTCGTCAATGTATCTAAAGGTCTTAGCCCCAGGGTAGTCGTCAATGTATCTAAAGGTCTTAGCCCCAGAGTAGTCGTCAACGTATCTAAAGGTCATAGCCCCAGAGAGGTTTCCAAAGAATGACTGGGAGGGGTAAGCAAAAATAAAGCACAAAAGACAACAACAACCTCCATTCTTCTTTAGAGGAGAAATGTGATTGTGAAGACCCGAGGGGAACCTGATATAGAATAAGAATAATGGTTGCTCTCAATATCTCATATCCCATCCGTCATTGTGTATTACCTGTCCCTCTGGCATGAATAGTGATTAAGTCTCGGCAGGAATCCGCCATACATAGCACACATTAGTATGGAAATGCGACGTGTGTTTACATTACAATGCTCCATCCACTTCACGGGTGTTTTAATTTGACCATGAACCAGAAACGTTGTTTTACAGCTGTAATTGCAGACAGAAAATAAGTTCACGTGAACAGACTATCAAATGGGCTTCAATGTTCCTCTCGGTATATTGTTCTAGGGTATAAGTTGGGGAAGGGTTCGAGAAGAATAATGCATAGGATGAGTGAGAGAGAGAGAAACGTCTTTATCGACTGGTGGAACCAGACATGACATTTATATAAATACCGCAGTCAACGTTCCTCTAAATGTTCCTCAAGTTATGGATAGAAAACACCATCTTAAGATTCCGAGGAGAATTTCCCAAGGTTCCAGATTTTCATCTCCAATCCAAATCTCTGACGCAAGTGTTCGTTGCCTATTTACATTCCTCGAGAAGGCTGAAGGCTCTGGTGTCTCAGACTTTACTTGTTTGCATGTGCCCGTTAAATTCAGAGTTCCTTGACGTGAGCATGGTCTCCTGGATTCGACTGCTCTTCTCTTGCCTATTTTCGGTCAGGTCGGCGTCCTTGATGCCGTTGCTTTTGCGAAGGCACAGGACTTTCTGGAAACTCTGCTTGAAATTGTCCGAGAGGAAGCCATAGAGGATTGGGTTGGCGCAACTGTTGGCGTAGGACAGGATGACCACAAAGAAATACACGCCAACGTATGCCGGTTCTTCTGGGACGATAAATGTTAAGTTGACTATGTTCAATATGTAGAAGGGAAGCCAACAAAACACAAAAACGGCCACAATGATGACCACCATTCTCGTGACTTTACGTTCTGATCTTCGACGCCTGGTGGATCCCACACGAAGACCAGAAGACTTCACCTTAATGACGATTAAAAGGTAACAAAGGCAAATCACCAGCAGAGGTCCAAAGAAACCCAACACAGAGGTGTAAATAATGAACGCAGTAGACCAAATATACACCGGCTCGGGCCAGTTGATGTTGCACGTGTTTAAGTCCGGCTGGACATCTGAAAAGATGACAACTGGAAGGACTACTAGAAAAGAAAAAGTCCAAACGGTGGCGCTAATAAGTTTGGCCACTCGGGGTCTTCTCCACTTTGTGGATCTGATTGGATGGACTACTGCCAAGTAGCGGTCAATGCTCATAACCGTAAGGCAGAAGATACTGGTGAACTGGTTTATGCCATCCACGGTCAACACCAGCCGGCAAAGAAAAGTCCCAAACGGCCAATAAGAGATGGCATTTTGGGTGGCAATGAAGGGCAGACCCAACATAAAAAGAACATCTGCCACCGCCAAGTTCAGAATGTAGATGTTGGTGACCGTCTTCATCTTGGCGTAACGTAGGACAACATAGATGACCAAGGTATTCCCACTGAGTCCAATGGCGCAAACCAGCAAATAAATAAAAGGGATGAGCACTGAGCTCATTCTGGACATCGAGGCCTCAATCACTGTTTCATTACAAGTCACATTCTTGCATATTGTTATATTCAGCTCCCTCACCCCCGGCTCTAAGAGAGAAGCCATAGGAAGAGGCACTGGGTCCATGGTTACGGTATTATGGTCTTCTTCAAAACAAGGGGAGCAGGAACAGCACTGAAAAACAAAGAGGATAAGTGTCAAAAACACAAACTGACCTCATTGTAAATTAATGCACAGGACACTAATGTAATGGTTTACCTCCTATATAGAAGAATACAACTACTATAATACTGCCCCTATGTACAAGAATATAACTACTATATACTGCTCCTATGTACAAGAATATAACTACTATAATACTGCTCCTATGTACAAGAATATAAGTACTATAATACTGCTCCTATGTACAAGAATATAAGTACTATAATACTGCTCCTATATACAAGAATATAACTACTATAATACTGCCCCTATGTACAAGAATATAACTACTATATACTGCTCCTATGTACAAGAATATAAGTACTATAATACTGCCCCTATGTACAAGAATATAACTACTATAATACTGCCCCTATGTACAAGAATATAACTACTATATACTGCTCCTATGTACAAGAATATAAGTACTATAATACTGCTCCTATATACAAGAATATAACTACTATAATACTGCCCCTATGTACAAGAATATAACTACTATATACTGCTCCTATGTACAAGAATATAACTACTATATACTGCTCCTATGTCCAAGAATATATCTACTATAATACTGCCCCTATGTACAAGAATATAACTACTATATACTGCTCATATGTACAATAATATAAGTACTATAATACTGCTCCTATGTACAAGAATATAACTACTATAATACTGCTCCTATGTACAAGAATATAACTACTATAATACTGCCCCTATGTACAAGAATATAACTACTATAATACTGCCCCTATGTACAAGAATATAACTACTATATACTGCTCCTATGTACAAGAATATAAGTACTATAATACTGCTCCTATATACAAGAATATAACTACTATAATACTGCCCCTATGTACAAGAATATAACTACTATATACTGCTCCTATGTACAAGAATATAACTACTATAATACTGCTCCTATGTACAAGAAAATAAGTACTATAATACTGCTCCTATGTACAAGAATATAAGTACTATAATACTGCTCCTATGTACAAGAATATAACTACTATAATACTGCCCCTATGTACAAGAATATAACTACTATATACTGCTCCTATGTACAAGAATATAAGTACTATAATACTGCCCCTATGTACAAGAATATAACTACTATAATACTGCCCCTATGTACAAGAATATAACTACTATATACTGCTCCTATGTACAAGAATATAACTACTATATACTGCTCCTATGTACAAGAATATATCTACTATAATACTGCCCCTATGTACAAGAATATAACTACTATATACTGCTCATATGTACAATAATATAAGTACTATAATACTGCTCCTATGTACAAGAATATAACTACTATAATACTGCTCCTATGTACAAGAATATAACTACTATAATACTGCCCCTATGTACAAGAATATAACTACTATAATACTGCTCCTATGTACAAGAATATAACTACTATAATACTGCTCCTATATACAAGAATATAACTACTATAATACTGCCCTCTATGTACAAGAATATAACTACTATAATGCTGCCCCTATGTACAAGAATATAACTACTATAATACTGCCCCTATGTACAAGAATATATCTACTATAATACTGCCCCTATGTACAAGAATATAACTACTATAATACTGCCCCTATGTACAAAAATATAACTACTATAATACTGCTCCTATGTACAAGAATATAACTGCTATAATACTGCCCCTATGTACAAGAATATAACTGCTATAATACTGCCCCTATGTACAAGAATATAACTACTATAATACTGCCCCTATGTACAAGAATATAACTACTATAATACTGCCCCTATGTACAAGAATATAACTACTATAATACTGCTTCTATGTACAAGAATATAACTACTATAATACTGCCCCCTATGTACAAGAATATAACTACTATAATACTGCCCCTATATACAAGAATATAACTACTATAATACTGCCCCCTATGTACAAGAATATAACTACTATAATACTGCTCTTATGTACAAGAATATAACTACTATAATACTGCCCCTATGTACAAGAATATAACTACTATAATACTGCTCGCTACGTACAAGAATATAACTACTATAATACTGCCCCCTATGTACAAGAATATAACTACTATAATACTGCTCTTATGTACAAGAATATAACTACTATAATACTGCTCCCTATGTACAAGAATATAACTACTATAATACTGCTCCCTATGTACAAGAATATAACTACTATAATACTGCCTTCTATGTACAAGAATATAACTACTATAATACTGCCTTCTATGCACAAGAATATAACTACAATAATACTGCCCCCATGTACAAGAATATAACTACTATAATACTGCCTTCTATGTACAAGAATATAACTACTATAATACTGTCCCTATGTACAAGAATGTAACTACTATAATACTGCCCCTATGTACAAGAATATAACTACTATAATACTGTCCCTATGTACAAGAATATAACTACTATAATACTGCTCCCTAGTACAAGAATATAACTACTATAATACTGACCCCTATGTACAAGAATATAACTACTATAATACTGCCCCTATGTACAAGAATATAACTACTATAATACTGACCCCTATGTACAAGAATATAACTACTATAATACTGCCCCCTATGTACGAGAATATAACTACTATAATACTGCCCCTATGTACAAGATTATAGCTACTATAATACTGCCCCTATATACAAGAATATAACTACTACAATACTGCCCCCATGTACAAGAATATAACTACTATAATACTGCCCCCTATGTACAAGAATATAACTACTACAATACTGCCCCTATGTCCAAGAATATAACTACTATAATACTGCCCCTATGTACAAGAATATAACTACTATAATACTGCCCCTATGTACAAGAATATAACTACTATAATACTGCCCCCTATGTACTAGAATATAACTACTATAATACTGCCCCTATGTACAAGAATATAACTACTATAATACTGCCCCTATGTACAAGAATATAACTACTATAATACTGCTCCTATGTACAAGAATATAACTACTATAATACTGCTCCTATATACAAGAATATAACTACTATAATACTGCCCTCTATGTACAAGAATATAACTACTATAATACTGCTCGCTATGTACAAGAATATAACTACTATAATACTGCCCCCTATGTACAAGAATATAACTACTATAATACTGCTCTTATGTACAAGAATATAACTACTATAATACTGCTCCCTATGTACAAGAATATAACTACTATAATACTGCTCCCTATGTACAAGAATATAACTACTATAATACTGCCTTCTATGTACAAGAATATAACTACTATAATACTGCCTTCTATGCACAAGAATATAACTACAATAATACTGCCCCCCATGTACAAGAATATAACTACTATAATACTGCCTTCTATGTACAAGAATATAACTACTATAATACTGCCCCCTATGTACTAGAATATAACTACTATAATACTGCCCCTATGTACAAGAATATAACTACTATAATACTGCCCCTATGTACAATATAACTACTATAATACTGCTCCTATGTACAAGAATATAACTACTATAATACTGCTCCTATATACAAGAATATAACTACTATAATACTGCCCTCTATGTACAAGAATATAACTACTATAATGCTGCCCCTATGTACAAGAATATAACTACTATAATACTGCCCCTATGTACAAGAATATATCTACTATAATACTGCCCCTATGTACAAGAATATAACTACTATAATACTGCCCCTATGTACAAAAATATAACTACTATAATACTGCTCCTATGTACAAGAATATAACTGCTATAATACTGCCCCTATGTACAAGAATATAACTACTATAATACTGCCCCTATGTACAAGAATATAACTACTATAATACTGCCCTCTATGTACAAGAATATAACTACTATAATACTGCCCCTATGTACAAGAATATAACTACTATAATACTGCCCCTATGTACAAGAATATAACTACTATAATACTGCTTCTATGTACAAGAATATAACTACTATAATACTGCCCCCTATGTACAAGAATATAACTACTATAATACTGCTCCTATATACAAGAATATAACTACTATAATACTGCCCCTATGTACAAGAATATAACTACTATAATACTGCCCCTATGTACAAGAATATAACTACTATAATACTGCCCCCTATGTACTAGAATATAACTACTATAATACTGCCCCTATGTACAAGAATATAACTACTATAATACTGCCCCTATGTACAAGAATATAACTACTATAATACTGCCCCTATGCACAGGAATATAACTACTATAATACTGCCCCCTATGTACAAGAATATAACTACTATAATACTGCCCCTATGTACAGGAATATAACTACTATAATACTGCTCCTATGTACAAGAATATAACTACTATAATACTGCCCCTATGTACAGGAATATAACTACTATAATACTGCTCCTATGTACAAGAATATAACTACTATAACACTGCCCCTATGTACAAGAATATAACTACTATAATACTGCTCCTATGGACAAGAATATTACTACTATACTGTAATACTGCTCCCTGCGGTGTGGCCCCATATCTGTCCTGCCCTGTGCAGCCGCCTGCTCCCCGCGTCCTTCATCCTAACCCTGTACATAATGATGTTTCCACCGGATACAATGCAATAAAAGAACATATTGAACCCGAATGTTAATCATCTGACAATGGCTTATTTGGCAGCGATCTACGGCAATGATGTGGAAGGGTCTCCGGGTTTCTCTGCAGCAGAGGAACGTTAACGTCCCATTTGCGCCCCGTGTGGGGCCATATAACTTCCTTTGCTATATTTTTAGGATTTTTTAGGATTTTCAATGGCAAATTTTGGAATTGCTGGCGCCATATACTGACCATGGACCTTCTTGGCCAAGACTTGAGCAGATCATCCTTCAAGGTTAACTGATTACTGACTGACCTCACTTTTTCCTTGGGGCAAAAGCAGAAACCTCCCGACTTGTGCCCCAATATTTGGTGGGGCACTATTACTTATTACCATTTAACCCGTGACCTGCCGTGATCAGGGGTTCTTGTACATAGCTTCTTTCATGTTTTACCCTCAACCTCATCTTCATAGGAAGACTCTCTTCTCTGACAGGTTCTCGTCTATGTAGGCTGTAGATGGCATTTTTTTTAATCACCGTATGGCGGTATTAAGTCAATATATAGGATAATATTATCTTACCACTATGCACCAGTATTGTTTGAGCTTTATAAGGTAGCACTATCTATGTTGCAGTGTTATCAGGTTTGTGTATGGCAGTTTTATTTTTGACACTATATGGTGGTATAATGTGTGCTGTATAGGGCAGTATTACGCTACCGCTGTATGCTGTGACATTATAAAGCAGCATTACCTTGGCACCATATAGTGGTATCATGTGCTATGTAAATGGCAGTTTTATCTAGACACTGTATGGCATTATTATGTGGGTTCTATAGAGCAGTATTACTTTACCATTTAGGGCGGCACGGTGGCTCAGTGGTTAGCACTGCAGTCTTGTGGTGGCTCAGTGGTTAGCACTGCAGTCTTGTGGTGGCTCAGTGGTCAGCACTGCAGTCTTGTGGTGGCTCAGTGGTTAGCACTGCAGTCTTGTGGTGGCTCAGTGGTTAGCACTGCAGTCTTTCAGCGCTGGGGTCCGGGGTTCAAATCCCACCAAAAACACCATCTGCAAGGAGTTTGTATGTTCTCCCCGTGTTTGTGTGGGTTTCCTCCGGGTACTCCAGTTTCCTCCCACACTCCAAAGACATACAGATAGGGAATTTAGATTGTGAGTCCCAATGGGGACAGTGTTCCTGATGTATGTAAAGCTCTGTGGAATATGTTAGCGCTATATAAAAATAAAGATTTTTATTTTTATTTTACCATTATGTACAAGTATTATCTGGGTTTTATAAGGCGGTGTTATCTTAGCAAATTAAGGCAGCATTACATGGGCAGTATAAAGTATTATTACCTCACTACTATGTACTAGTTTTTCTTGGCCTTTATAAGGTGTTTTTATCTTAGCACTATATGACATTATTATTTGTGTTGTATAGAGCAGTATTACTTTACCATTATGTACTAGTATTCTTTGGCCTTTATAAGGTGGTGTTATCTTAGTACTGTATGGCGGTATTATGTGGGATATATATATACAGGGTGGTCCAAAAGTAGGTGGTGCGTATGTGTAATAGGGTTATCAGACATGGTGTAAAGTGAAAGTGACTCAGGTGCCCTTAGCAACCAATCAGATTCCACCTTTCATTCTTCACAGACTCTTTGGAAAATGAAAGATGGAATCTGTCCGGGAGAAGCCCCAGCAGCAGCCGGCTGCGGGACCCGTCCATCCAGCCGTTTGGTTTACCAGAGACTTTGCGTACATTTGTGGCTGAGTGAGTACTACCGTGCCGTCCAGCACCGCGCTGCGCAGTCCAAATGTGGCGCCCTGGACAAGCCAGGTCGTCACAGGTACTACACCAACACACCCCACACCCCAGTCAGGCACACCGAAGCCAAACACAAAATCCTTGTTGCCTCCCTCCAGGGGCTGATGTCCACACCAGGGGGTGGAGCCAGGCGGTTGGCCCCGCCCACCAAGGAGTTCACAGTCCTGGAAGCAGGAAAACACAGGCAGTTAGAGTTTGGAGGAGGAAGAGAGAGGAGACTAGTTTGAGAGTTGAAAGTGTGAGGAGTGAAGTAGAAGGAGGGAAAGTAGTGAAAGAGAAAAGTGACAGTTTGAAAGCCTGAAGTTGGTCCGGGTGTGTGCCCCGGACTGAGAACAGCAAGGTTAGCAGACGGCGGTGACCGTCTGCAGTGGAGGCTGATCAGAGTTGCCGTGAGGACCGTGGACGGGTGGTGGCCCGGCGGTACCGGACCGGTACACAAGGAGAAGCCAGCACCATTGGCAGGGGCCTTTCGGATCCCGGCAAGGCTTGGAGTCGCCGTGAATTTGCCAAATCCGTCAGTGAAGGGGACCTCCTGGGTCTCCAAACAACTAAGTCCCGATTGAAGGCAACAGTCCAACCGTATGAGAGAGACACCGCCACCGCCAGGCACCAGTTTCTCAGGGCCAGCGCCTGCGGGCAAAGAGGGGCTCCTCCGGCCCATATCCAAGTCGGGGAGCGGGTTACCGGTGGGAACCCATCGCTACCAACATTGAACTTAGGTGCAGGAAAAGGGACAGTCACCGTCACCTACCGGGGAAAAGCAACAGCAGCCGTCCGTGGGAACTGTCTTTCCAGCCGTGTGTTTTACCGAGAACTGTGTCACCGTCTCAGGCTGAGTGAGTACCACCATGCCGTGAGGCACAGCGCTGCCCCCGCGACCCTGCACCTCGCCAGGCCCCGCACCCGGCCTGCCATCCACCCCTTCCCCATCAAAGGACCCCGGGACAACCAACCCCCTACCCACGGAGGGGAGAAATAACAACAAAGCTGCTCCCTGTCACCGCTCCCGGGATCCCCATACAGAGCAGCGGTGGTGTCCACACAATCACCACAACCGTGCGTGGCGTCACGGACAATAAATCCCCAAAACCAAACCCCTTTTCACTCACGGTCGAGGAGCGCCGCTCGAGTCCCCGGGATCCGGCCCATCGCTCGAGCCACCGAGCAGCAGCGGCCGCGGCAGCAGCGGCAGCCGGACCCGAGCAGTGGGAGAGCGCAGCGTCCCCTCCTCCGCCCGCGACAACTTGGCGTCACGAACAGGATCTTACTGCTCTGCCGTCTGGTAGAGGTGCGCCTTGTTACCGCCGGAGGTGTCCAGCCAGAAAATTTCAGAAGCCGCCATCTTTGGCGCGAAAAGTTCCCGCTCGAGCGTCTCCTCGAGTAGTGGAGGAGCAAAGGCCAAAACCCCGCCCCGATAGAGGAGGAGCTGGAAAGAGGCTAGGGGGGACGAAATGGCGACTGATCGCATGTAGCCGCGGCTATAAAAGCGGGGACCCAAGGACTCTGCAGCCATCTTGTTCCTGGGAGAGGCCGCCAGCGACATGTGGATGCCGTCCCGAAGCACCGTAGCCCCCGCACCTGGAACCGCGGCGTGGGTGGAGATCCGGACTGCGCAGCTCTACCAGAGGCTGCAGGTCAAGATGCAACTCCTCATGGAGGAGTGGGAGACCGACATGGCGGAGGTCATAGCGGCCGTGCGGAGACGCGAGGAGGAAGCTGCGGAAGGGAGGGTGAGTGACCCACGCCCCGATGCCCTAGAAGGGCCAGTCATCGCGGCTGCGGGACCCGGTCTAAACCCTCTCCCCTGCTGCCTCCTTCGCCACCCGTCCCGGAAGCCGTGACCCCGCCACTAGGCCCGCTACCACTGCAACCGGTAGCGATACCCCGCATGCCCGCTCCGGCGGGCCGACCTGTAGCCGGAGCCCGTAGTCAACCGGAGGTGCTCCCATGGAAAGCCCCGAAGTCTGAACCAGAGGCATCCCCCAAGAGATCCCCCGAGCCGGAGCCGATAGACCGCTCCGTGAAGAAGGCCCAGCAGAGGAAAGCCCCTGTGCCCATCCCCCACACCTCGGCTGAGGTTGCGCCGGGTTGTCGCTGCAAGGCGGCGTCCAAGGCCAAGTCACCGCGGGACCTTCTGCCCAAATCCCTAGCAGTGGGTAGTGTCCAACAGGTCTCGCGGGGTCCGACCCGTGCGCCGGAGCTCGCAGCAGCACCGTATTGGGATAGGGAGCCGGTACCGTTGGGCCCAGAGATCGAGGAAAGGGAAAGGAAGAAGGCAGAGATGGTGGCCCGTATGATACGGGAGAAAGAGAGTCTCCGCCAGGCAACCTTCCGTGTCCGGGGCCTGCTGTATGAGGGGCAGGTGAGGCGGTTTGATGTCCGCCGGGGCTATGGATTCATTTATGAACCGGGCCTGGAGGCCGAAGTTTTTATAGCCCGGCGGGATGTTAATGCTCACCTGCCAGAAGAGCACCCAGGCCGCAACTTGATGCCGGGCGACTTGGTGCAGTACACCCGGCACTGTGGGGAGAGGGGGTGGTTTGCGCTGGATGCCAAGCTGAGGGGCAGCCAGGAGGCCCGTGTGAGCGCCGCACCCCCTCCCTCAGGTGATGCAGAGGACTCTGAGTAAGGGCAGCGGAGCACCGTTGTCTCAGTCCCCGTTGGGACCACCAGTGTGTGTTTAAGGTTTAAAAAGTTTGCAAGTTTGAAAAATGAAAATGAATAATTGCTGAAAAGTCATCTGATTAACCTGCTGATTGAAACCGGTCGTAGCTGGCAACTGGTCCCCGTTGAGACCCCCTTCACCTTGCATAGAAACTTCTATGAACATGCCTGAGAACTTGCAGGGCAACCACAAACTTGTGGAATGTAAATAAAATGTTTGTTGCAGCTTCCACCGTTACCGCCTCCGGAGTGGCAGATTGGAGGGAGGGCCCGCAGTGGAGCAGACTGGGGCCCAGCCACCACCGGAACCGGTGGCTACCCTCTGGGGGTTCCAGGGGCTCCCCATGGACGTGAGTCCCCTGGAAAGGACAGATCCCGCTCGGGTAACTTGGTGCAGGACTGGGGTCAAGGGATGCTGCCTGTTTCTTAGGGGCAGCATCAGGGCCAGGTTACTTGGGTGGGTGAGAGTGGAAGCCGTAACCGTTAACCGTTTGCAACGTTTAAGAAAAGTGCCTCCCGTTGTGGGATGATGTTATTCTACTTGTATTGTGTTTCTTATCTTTTTTCAGAAAAATAAAACCGGTGTTGGACGGGCAGCCCGCGGACGGTCTGCATTTTGCTAAGGGGGAATGTGACGCCCTGGGCAAGCCAGGGGTCACAGGCAATGACATCACCACACCCTACACCCCGGTTAGGTACACCTAAGCTAGACCTGAAATCCTTGTTGCCTTCCTCCAGGGGCTGATGTCCACACCAGGGGGTGGAGCCAGGCGGTTGGTCTCCGCCCACCAAGGAGTTCACAGTCCTGGAAGCAGGAAAACACAGGCAGTTAGAGTTTGG